>NC_043022.1:3797016-3824516 GCF_006345805.1 Octopus sinensis
ATACACACACACACACACACATATATATACACACATATGTATATATACATATTTATATACATATTTATATATACATATATATATATACACACATATTTTTCTTTTTTTCTTTTCTTTTACTTGTTTCAGTCATTTGACTGAGGCCATGCTGGAGCTCTGCCTTTAGTCAAGCAACTCGACACCAGGACTTATTCTTTGTAAGCCTAGTACTTATTCTATCGGTCTCTTTTGCCAAACTGTTAAGTTATGAGGATGCAAACACACCAACATCAGTTGTCAAGCAATGCTGGGGAACAAACACAGACACGCAAACACACAAACACACACACACACATATACGACAGGCTTCTTTCAGTTTCTGTCTACCAAATCCTCTCACAAGGCTTTGGTTGACCTGAGACTATAGTAGAAGACACTTGCCCAAGGTGCCACGCAGTGGCACTGAACCCAGAACGATGTGCTGAGCAGTGTTTGGGGTCTGAAGACATGCCGTATGGCTAAACCCCTATGAGTGATAAACCCAGCGTAAGCCCAAACACCAGCCTACCCCCCTATAATATATATGTATATGTACATATGTATGTGTGTGTGTGTATATATATATATATATATATAATTGTATATACATATATATATATATATACACACACACACTATGTACATTAAAGCATTTTAGCTCTTATTTCTAGCAATGTAGATGTTTCTAACACCCTAGTCATATTTAGTAGCAATTATAGTTTTCCTTTTTGGTAAAATACTACAGACTGCTGTCTGTATTTGTGCTGGTAGCACATAAAAAGCACCATCCGAACGTGGCCGATGCCAGCGCCGCCTCAACTGGCTTCTGTGCCGGTGGCACATAAAAAGCACCATCTGAACGTGGCCGACGCCAGTGCTGCCTTGGCTGGCTTCCGTGCCAGTGGCACATTAAAAGCACCAACCGATCGTGGCCGATGCCAGATCCCCCCCCGCCCCACCTGCACCGGTGGCATGTAAAAAGCACCCACTACACTCGCGGAGTGGTTGGAGTTAGGAAGGGCATCCAGCTGTAGAAACACTGCCAGATCAGACTGAAGCCTGGTGCAGCCCCTGGCTTCCCAGACCCCGTTCGAACCGTCCAACCCGTGCTAGCGTGGAAAACGGACGTTAAACGATGATGATGAAGATGATGAGGATATATATATATATATACACATTTTGATGCTGATTCGAACCCAGAACCATTCCTTTTGAAACAAAGACAACTTCGTACTTTTCCATCTATATGCTGTATGGGAAGGTAATGTGGAATCTTCTATGTAGATGCTCATGATGTTAGAGACAGCAGCTCAAATACTTTCAATTAGCATGGTCTTAAAAATGTAGATGATGCATCCTTAAATATAATTAAGCATTTTTGAGCATGGTTGATGCCAGTCCCTGCAGACTGGCTCCCATGCCAGGGGCACGTAAAATGCAATATATGAACGGGTTCAATGTCAGTGCCGCCTGACCGGCTCCTGTGACAGAGACACATAAAAAGCACACACTACACTCTCGGGGTGGTTGGCATTAGGAAAGGCATCCAACTGTAAAAACCTTACCAGATCAGATTGGTGCCTAGTGCAGCCTCCTGGCTTGGCAGTCCTCAGTTAAACTATCTGACCCATGTCAGCATGGAAAGCGGAAATTAAACGATGATGATGCTGACGATGAATTCTAAAAGAAAATTTTGAAAGTCATGGTTGGAAGCAACTTCAATCTTAGGTATACTCAGTCAGTGTTAACCTGGAGGTAAACAACAACAGTTTGATCAATTCTTTGAGATATGGTCTGTTTTTAAAATTCCATTTCTTTTGTCTTTGATTCAAAGACCAACTTATCGTAATTCCAGCTTTTTAGGCGGAGGCAGGTGGAAGAGGAACAGACATGGGTGTGTGATTAAGGAGTTTGCTTCACAAACCCTGTGGTCCCGGGTACAATTCCACAGTGAAGCATCTTTAGCAAGTGTCTTCAACTATAGGCTCGGTCTGACCAATACTTTGTGAATCAAAGTGGTAGATGGAAACTGTACTGAAACCTGACACATCTGCTAGCTATTAACTCTTTGTCCTTGTCTGCTTCTCTTTTCCTCTCTCTCTCGACATACCTACCTTCCTACTTACCTATCTACCTACCTACCAAGCTATCAATCTATTTGTGTGTGTGTGTGTGTGTGTGTGTGTACTTGTGTGTAACTTTGTCCCCCTACCATTGCTTGACAACCAATGTTGGTGTGTTTATGTCCCCATAACTTAGCAGTTCAGCAAAAGAGACCAATAGAATAAGTATTGAGCTTACAAAGAATAAGCCCTGGGGTCGGTTTCTTTGACTAACGCCCTTTAAGGCAGTGCTCCAGCATGGCCACAATCAAATGACTGAAACGTGTCTAGAATAAAAGAATATATATACATAGATAGATAATGAGAAGGTGCATGGTTTAATGGCTAGAGTATTCAGCTTACGATCATAAGGTTATGGGTTCAATCCCCACTGGGGTGTGGTGTCCTTGAGCAAGACACTTCATTTCACATTGCTCCAGTTCACTCAGTTTTCAAAAATGAGTTGTACCAGTAATTCAAAGGGGGCCAGCCTTGTCTCATTCTGTGTCTTGCTGAATCTCCCTGAGAACTACTGTGGAGTACTCAACCACTTGCATGTTAATTTCTCGAGCAGGCTGTTCCATTGATCGGATCAACTGGAGCACTTCTTGTCGTAACCGGTGGAGTGCCAGGGTGTTTTGTGACGGTGAATGACCTTGTGGTCAGAGTATTCTGCTCATGACCCTAAAGTCATGGGTTCAATTCCAAGCGACGCATTGTGTCCGCAACACACTTTATTTCCCCTTATTCCTGTCCACTCATCTGGCAAGAATGATTTGTACCTGTAATTGAAAAGGGGGCCAGCCTTGTCACATTCTGTGTCAGGCTGAATCTCCCTCAGAACTACATTAAGGGTACACGTGTCTGTGGAGTACTCAACCACTTGCATGTTAATTTCATGAGCAGGCTGTTCCTTTGATCAAATCAACTGGAACACACACCGTTGTAACTGGAGAGTCTGGCCTTTATGTGTGTGTGTGTGTGTGTGTGTGTGTGTGGTGTGTGTGTGTGTGTGTGTGTGTACTTGTGTGTAACTTTGTCCCCCTACCATTGCTTGACAACCAATGTTGGTGTGTTTATGTCCCCATAACTTAGCAGTTCAGCAAAAGAGACCAATAGAATAAGTATTGAGCTTACAAAGAATAAGCCCTGGGGTCGGTTTCTTTGACTAACGCCCTTTAAGGCAGTGCTCCAGCATGGCCACAATCAAATGACTGAAACGTGTCTAGAATAAAAGAATATATATACATAGATAGATAATGAGAAGGTGCATGGTTTAATGGCTAGAGTATTCAGCTTACGATCATAAGGTTATGGTTCAATCCCCACTGGGGTGTGGTGTCCTTGAGCAAGACACTTCATTTCACATTGCTCCAGTTCACTCAGTTTTCAAAAATGAGTTGTACCAGTAATTCAAAGGGGGCCAGCCTTGTCTCATTCTGTGTCTTGCTGAATCTCCCTGAGAACTACTGTGGAGTACTCAACCAACCACTTGCATGTTAATTTCTCGAGCAGGCTGTTCCATTGATCGGATCAACTGGAGCACTTCTTGTCGTAACCGGTGGAGTGCCAGGGTGTTTTGTGACGGTGAATGACCTTGTGGTCAGAGTATTCTGCTCATGACCCTAAAGTCATGGGTTCAATTCCAAGCGACGCATTGTGTCCGCAACACACTTTATTTCCCCTTATTCCTGTCCACTCATCTGGCAAGAATGATTTGTACCTGTAATTGAAAAGGGGGCCAGCCTTGTCACATTCTGTGTCAGGCTGAATCTCCCTCAGAACTACATTAAGGGTACACGTGTCTGTGGAGTACTCAACCACTTGCATGTTAATTTCATGAGCAGGCTGTTCCTTTGATCAAATCAACTGGAACACACACCGTTGTAACTGGAGAGTCTGGCCTTTATGTGTGTGTGTGTGTGTATCTGTCTGTGTGTCTTTAAGCCTTTACACTGATGCCATTTGAAAGGAAAACGGTTTCCCCTTTTTTTGTATCTCATAATTTTGTGGTTCAACAGAGATTACTAAAAAGTACAACTTAAATACTGAGGTTCATAATATTAGCTAAAATCCTCCACAGCAGTGCTCCAGCATGGCCGTAGTCGAATGACAGAAACAGATAAAAGAATAAACCCTCATTTTCACTGATTCTCTAAGGAACCGGTTGCACCTTTTTCCTTTCTTTTTTCTCGGATTGGTGTCTTATGTTCTGCAATTCTTTCTTCACTTTTGCTTGTTTTGGCCAGCTGGAGCACTGCTTTTACTGAGGTACCAGTCCCTCACCTTAACAGTTTATATGGGTCCATTTTTTAGGAGCTAAAAATCTAATCCTAACCCCTAAAATTTAAAGGCGACAAACAGTATGCTCTTTAATTTGCTGTTTATTCCTTGACCAAGCCACAGAATGAATCTCTATGTGCTTGTTAGAAATAGCAGCCAAATCTCCTTCAAGTCACAATTTATGAATGAGGCAGCCTCAACATGGTCGATAATTATGCTAAAAATAACACCCAAATCTCCTTCAAGTCACAATCTATCAATGAGTGAGCCTCTACATAGTCGATAATCATGCTAGAAATAGCAGCCAAATCTCCTTCAAGTCACAATCTATGAATGAAGGAGCCTCTACATGGTCTATTATAATGCTAGAAATAGCAGCCAAATCTCCTTCAAGTCACAATTTTTGAATGAGGGAGCCTCAACATGGTCAATAATTACACTAAAAATAACACCCAAATCTCCTTCAAGTCACAATCTATCCATGAGTGAGCCTCTACATAGTCAATAATCATGCTAAAAATAGCAGCCAAATCTCCTTCAAGTCACAATCTATGAATTAGGGAGCCTCTACATGGTCGATAATCATACCAGAAATAGCAATTAAATTACTTCCAATTAAAACAGTTTTGGAAAAAGTACAGAAGACAATAAATAATATCTTGTATTTCTAAACTGACTTGATGGTCATGCTTGGAACCATCTTTGATGATTGATTCGTTCAGTCAGTGCTAACGTGAGACTGGACAACAATGAAATGGGAAGAACACATTAGACCAAGTCCTAAATGTACAGAATGACCAAATGTCCAAGCATCTGCCCGGTCAGGGTTTGTCCAGAGTAAAACAACAATAATTAGTGAGGACAGCATTAATCAGCAGCCAATTAGCCATCACATACACACAAACACACACACATATGCATACGCACTCACCACAAAATATCCTGTACACAGGCACCCACTCCATAGGACATGAATGGCTAGAAGGACTTTACTTCTGACAACTGGAAAATAGGACTGTTATCCTGGTTTAACGTAATTAACCATTAATCCTAATGATTTAGCATTTTATTATCCATAACCAGCTGCTGTATTCTTCTTCTTCTTCTTCTTCTTCTTCTTCTTATTATTATTATTATTATTATTATTATTATTATTATATTATTATTATTAAGGCAGTGAACTGGCAGAACCATTAGCACATCAGGCGAAATGCCGAGCAGTATTTCGTCTGCCGTTACGTTGTGAGTTCAATTTCCGCCAAGGTCGACTTTGCCTTTCCTTCTTTCGGGGTTGAATAATTAAGTACCAGTTGAACACCAGGGATCGATGTAGTCAACAAGCCCCCTACCTTCAAATTTCAGGCCTTCTGCCTACAGTAGAAAGAATTATTATTGTTGTTGTAGTTGTTATCATCATCATCATTGTTTAACGGCCACTTCCCATGCTGGCATGGGTTGGACGTGTCTGACTGAGGACTAGCAAGCCAGGAGGCTGCACTGGGCTCCAATCTGATCTGGCAATGTTTCTACAGCTTGATGCTCTTCCTAATGCCAACCACTCCGAGAGTGTAGTGGGTGCTTTTTACATTCCACTGGCACAGGAGCCAATCAGGTGGCACTGGCAGTGATCACACTTGAATCCTGCTTTTCACATTCCACTGGCACAGGGGCCAGTCAAGCAGCACTGCCTTTGACCAAGCTCGAATGGTGCTTTTTTACATGACAAGTTACTATTATTTCCTGATCTCCAGACTTGTTAGTACGCTGGGTGAAATGTTTGGTGGTATTTTGCCTGCCTTTATGAGCAGAGCTCAAATTCTGCCATAGTTGACTTTACTTTTCACCTTCTCGTGGTTGAAAAAGCAAGTACCGGTTAACTACTGGGGTACATATATATTGAATTCTAACACCAGGTTTTTCTATGCAAAATATTTATATTAAATGATGATGATGATATGTGCATGTACGTGTGTGTATATATATATATGTGCATTCATATACATGTCTATACTTATATACATACATATTCATATATATATATAGATATATAAAACATAGTAAATAGGGTAATAAAAATAAATTCTTATTACCAGTGACCTAGCACAAAAGACGAATTAGTCATTAGACTATACGTTATTCATATATAAGTACATTAAAAGGCTTCCAACATCTCAGCTGAGATGATAAACGTTTTTAATTTTCCTTCCATTTCATGAATTTATCCCCCTCCTTATGTATCTAGCACTTGCTTCTTTATTTGGAAGCCTTTTAATGTATTTATATATAGATATATGTATGTATATGTGTGTGTGTGTATATATATATATATATATAAAGGTTTATATATATAAACCCCAGTTTATCTAATTACCTTACACTTGAATATTAAATATAATATACAAAACTTATTGTAATAGCTAATAAACCAGTATATTCATAAGATTTGATCCCTTAATGAGGTATTTAACCTTTAATTGAACTCTTATATATATATATATATGTATATATATATATATATTATATATATTATACATTTCAGTGCAGCATCGTAGGTAACCCCCAAACTTCTCAAATAAGCAACAAACCACAGACATGAATCACGAACAATAACTCTCAGAATATCAGTAATTAATTTCTCCTTTATCTGAGTAATTAGCATGCACCTGAGCATGCACCTGTAATTGTCATTATTAAACTGTTTTTTGGAACATAAATTAACTTGTGATTTTGATGGAAGATTTTAATTCAGATGAATTTTAATCCACTGCTTTTGTTTCAATTAATTCTGAGAATAACGAAGAATTTAGTAAAATAATTTAGTCATTATGAAGTTGGTGCTTGAAACAAAATAGCAAAAAATTCTTATGAAAGGTTTTAATTGAGATCGCTTTAACCCTTTTGTTATTATTTCTGCTTTTGTTTCAATTAATTTTGAAAATAACATAAAATTTAGTCAAAAAACTCTGTCATGATTCTGCTAGTGCTAGAAACAAAAAAAAATTTGATGGAAGGTTTTTAACCCTTTAGCATTTAAACTGGCCATATCCGGCCAAAAGTATTCTGCCTGTTTTATGTTCAAACTGGCCAGATCTGGTCTCTCACACCAACCCTACAATATCGTTTTAAAAATTAACAGCTACCTCATCAAAATCTCATAGCTACAAGATAATGCATGATTAGTTCAAAACAATGTGGATAAAAAAGCATTCATTTTGGCAGAATAATGCGAACACTAAAGGGTTAAAGACCTTTTTAAGACAGGCAGTTTGTATCATAAAACCAGGGGCTGTTTCAAGTGGCTTCATATCAAAAGGGTTAACTCTTTTGTTCCTTTAATTTAATTCTGGAAATAAGGACAAATTTAGTAAAACAATCCTGACAGTATTAACATGGTGTGAGGCAGCAAGCTGGCAGAGTTGTTAGCATGCCGGGGAAAATGCTTAGCATTTCATCCATTGCACGATCTGAGTTCAAATTCCACTGGGGTTGACTTTGCTTTTCATCCTTTTGGGGCCGTTAAATCTAGTACCAGTGAAACACTGGGGTCAATGAAATCAACTAGTCTCCTCCCCCTCCAGATTTCAAGCCTCATGCCTTTATCCGAAAGGATTACGAATCTGGTGTATGGAACATAAATGAACATGAAATTCTAATGGAAGGTTTTAATTTATTTCACTTCAACCCTTTCGCTACCATATTTCTGTTGAAATAATGAAGAATTTGGTAGAATAACATAATTGTTATTAAACTGGCTTTTGGAACAAATTAAGATGAAATTTTAATTGAAGGTTTTAATCTAGATCGCTTCAACCCTTTTGTTACCATATTTCTGTTGAAAAGAACGAAGAATTTGGTAGAATAACTTTGTCCCTTCTTTTGGCTTGATGCTCAGGTGCATTCTGCGATCAAGGCTTCGGTTGCATGCATTAAGCTCTAGAATTGCCCCAGTTATCAACTCTCCTCCTCAGGAATATGGTCTTGAGGATTAGGGCCGGTTCCTGAGCCATTTGTGGTTTCACCATTCGTTTATGGCATGAACTTGCCCTTGCCTGGCTTAAGCTTTGAGACAAGGAGATGTATGGCTGCTGACTTAATCCTTCTTAATCTGGTGTTTGGAACATAAATTAAGATTAGATTTTAATGGAAGGTTTTAGTTTAGATCACTTTAACCCTTTTGTTACCATATTTCTGTTGAAATACACAGCTTTTGTTTGATTTAATTTTGGAAATAATGAAAAATTTAATAAAATGGTTGTCATTATTAATCCGATGTTTGGAAACCTGAAATTTTGATAAAGGATTTAATTTAGATCACTTTTATTTCCATATTTGTGTTGAAATACACTAACCTTATTTCAATTAATTTTGAAAATAATGAAAAACCTTGTAAAATAATTTTGTATTATCAAACCGATGTTTGCAACAAATAAACAAGAAATTTTGATGCAAAGTTTTTAAGATAACCTTAAAAACGAAGTTTGTCACAGAATCAAGAGTAGGTCATGGGTGGATTGGTAATAAAAGGCAGCGAGCTGGCTGAAACGTTAGCACGCCGGGCGAAATGCTTAGCGGTATTTCGTCTGCCGTTACGTTCTGAGTTCAAATTCCGCCGAGGTCGACTTTGCCTTTCATCCTTTCGGGGTCGATAAATTAAGTACCAGTTACGCACTGGGGTCGATGTAATCGACTTAATACCTATGTCTGTCCTTGTTTGTCCCCTTTATGTTTAGCCCCTTGTGGGTAATAAAGAAATAGGTATTAAAAGGGTCAAAGGCATAAATATCACCATTTATTTACCTGTTGCTGTTCTTCTTCAGCCCCACTCTCCATGGGGACAAAAACAAACAAACCACATCTCATCATTTCAAATGTCTTTCTTCTCTCTCATTAACAATCAATTGGCAGTCATTAACCTGATTAACATGATTAACATTTGTATAGTGTTAGTCTATGTCTAATTAGTATACATCCAATTACGTCTTACCGTTAATTACAAACCATCACTTTAGAAAGCATGAAAGTTTAAACGAGACTTTTTATCGTCTGCCGCTTCTCTGTCTCTCTCGTTTTCACTCCCTTTGTCTTCTTACTCTTTTCCTCCATCTCTCTCTCTCTCTCTCTAGTCTG
Organism: Octopus sinensis; assembly: GCF_006345805.1. Classification (NCBI taxonomy): domain Eukaryota; kingdom Metazoa; phylum Mollusca; class Cephalopoda; order Octopoda; family Octopodidae; genus Octopus; species Octopus sinensis. Next base: position 3,806,547 of record NC_043022.1, read on the forward strand.
GTCTGTTTCTCGTTTTCTCTCCCTTTGTCTTCTTTCTCTCTTCCTCCCCCTCTCTCTCGTGTCTCCTTCTCTGTCTCTCTCGTTTTCCCTCCCTTTGTCTTTTTACTCTTTTCCTCCCCCTCTCTCTCTCTCTAGTCTGGTCTGTCTCTCGTTTTCTCTCCCTTTGTCTTCTTTCTCTCTTCCTCCCCCTCTCTCTCTCTCTCTTGTCTCCTTCTCCGTCTCCCTCGTTTTCCCTCCCTTTCTCTCTCCCGTTTACTAGTTATCCATAAATTACCTTTACAACTTGAAAATTTCAGGAAAAAAGGAAAAATACGAAAACTCTGCAGAGTTCATTGAAAAAAAAAGACATAGGCAAAGAAATAAAGTTTTATTAGAAACATCAGAACACTTCAGAGTGGGCTGCGTTGGTCGCACACAGCACACGTAAATGATAAACTGTGGAAGTTGTAAAGATAATTTATGAACATCTTGTACATTATATACAGAGTGTTACAACTTGAAAATTTCAGGGAAAAGTGGAAAATAAGAATAATTCAGCAGAATTTATTGAAAAATATTGACAAACAAATAAAGTTTTATTAGAAACATCAGAATACTCCAGCGTGGGCTCCGCTCCATTGGTTGCACGCAACACATCTTGGCAATACGTTGTGGAAGTTGTAAAGATAATTTATAGACATCCTGTATATTATATACACAGTGTCCATAAATTATACTTACAATTTGAAAATGTAAAATAAGGATAACTTAGCAGAGATCATTGAAAAGGATAGGCAAAGAAATAAAGTTTTATCAGAAACATCAGAACAGTTCCATGTGGGCTCCATTGGTTGCACGCAACACATCTAGGCAATACCTTGTGGAAGTTGTAAAGATAATTTATGGATATCCTGTATATTATGTACGTAGTGTCCATAAATTACATTTACACTTTGAAAAATTCATAAGTAAATGAAAAATAAGGATAACTTAGCAGAATTTATTGGAAAACATAAGCAGAGAAATAAAGTTTTATTAGAAACATCAGAAAACTTTCACAAACTCTCATAAGTTATCTTTATCTTTCAATTTTTCTGAACGTTTCAAATTGTAAGAGTAATTTATGGACACCCTGTAGGTGTTGCTGTGGTAAGAAGCTTGTTTCTCAACCACATGGTCCCAGGTTCGGTTCCACTGCATGGCACTTTTAAGCAAGTGTCTTCTATTATAGCCTCTTGTCAATTGAAGATTTGTGAGTGGCTGTGGTAGATGGAAACTAAAAAAAGCCCATCACACGTGGATAAATATATACACATAAGTAAAAAAAAAACATTCGAAATACGATGTTACTATTGTTAATACCATCTATGCTAAATATTTTTAAATTGATAATATTCACAGCAGTAACGTAGGCAGTTCATAGGTTTAATAACATAAAATATAAAATTAGTACGAAGCTTGGATCTTTTCCTTATCAACGGCAGTTTTCAACACAATTTCTTGATAAATTTGCACATTTTTGGCTATGCCCAGGTCACTGTTTTGAGCGATGAAAATTTTGACACCAAAATCAAAATAAATATACGTCGGTCAGCTGGCAATGGTTAGTGGCATTTCATCCATCTTTATGTTATGAGTTCAAATTCCACCGAAGTCAACTTTACCTTTCATCCTTTCAAGATTGATAAAATAAGTACCAGTTAATCACTGGGGTCAATGTAATTAAATAATAATAATAATAATAATAATAATAATTGTGTACAGTGCTCAGGTGCACTACAACTCATCTAAAGTGTATATATAATCAGGTGTAGTTTCGACGGATTTCGGGAAGCATGAGGGCCTTAAAGGATGCAGTGTCATGGCAGTCAACAACTGATGCAGGCAGTTTATTCCACGCTTCAGCAACCCTGAGCGTGAAAAAATGTTTCCGAAAGTCATGGGAGCTGTGTTGTTTTCTGACTTTGTATGCATGTCCACGTGTGTTAGACACATGGAGATCAAAAAGGTGTTCAGTGTTGTTGTTGGTGAGGTGGTTGATAACCTTGTGGGTGTTTACCAAGTCCGTCGCCAGACGCCGGAGCTTCAGTGAATCCCTGCCCAGGGAAACAAGGCGCTCAGAATATGGTAGGTGTCTGATGGAGGGTATGCGTTTGGTTGCACGTCTCTGGACAGATTCCAGGAGGTCAATGTTCTGAGCAAGATAGGGATTCCAAACTGATGATGCGAATTCCAAGTGCGGTCGTACCATAGCTGTATACAGTTTTAAATAGATGGCTGGAGAGCGGCTAACAAAAGTCTTGCTGAGTGATGCCAAGACACCCTTGGCCTTCTTGACAATTTTAGAGATATGCTTTGTCCAACGCAAATCACTGCTGACAGTGATGCCTAGGTCACGCTCGCAAGAGGATTTCTTGATATCAGTGTTGTGGAGGGAGTATGTGGACGCAGGGTTTTTTCTCCAAAAATGCATGGTGGTACACTTGTCCACAGCCAGTTTCAGTTGCCAGTCTGTGATCCATTGCTGCATTGTGTCTAGGTCTGATTGCAGGAAAGAGTTGTAGACATCAGGATCAGTCCTCTTGATTTCAAGGTACAGCTTGATGTCGTCTGCATATTTCAATACTGTGGCATTCTTTAAATTGGCATCTATGTCATTAATGTATGCCACAAACAGGAGGGGACTAAGGACAGATCCCTGTGGTACACCCGATGACATCTCATATGATGTAGAGTGCTGTCCTAGAACTGTGACTACCTCCTTTCGGCTGAGGATGAAGGATTTCAACCAGTTAAAAAGGTCATCCCCCACACCCATTGCAGAGAGTTTCACCATAAGCCTTTTGTGTGGCACAGAGTTGAAAGCCTTAGCAAAGTCAAGGTAGACAACATCCACCCATGAGCCACTGTCAGTGATCTGAGTAATGTCCTCAAGGAACTCGACAAGCTGGTCACTGCAGCTGGAGTTAGGGACAAATCCATATTGTGAGGGTCGGATGAGACTGTGAGAGCTCCAGAAGTTCCAGAGTGTTTCTCTGACACACGATTCCATCAGTTTTGCAATACAGCTAGTGAGACTGACTGGGCGATAGTTGACAGGTGATGTGCGGTCACCCTTTTTGAACAGAGGAATGACACTGGCAGTTTTCCACTGCTCCGGAGTAGCACCATTGTTGAGACAGTACTGGAAGAAAATAGAAAGCTGGTGTAAAAGGAAGTGCCTGCCACGTTTGACTTTCTCCTCGCCTGAACTTGCTGTGGCTGAATTCCTTTTGAGTGTTGGGCCTCATGGAGGCAAGGTGGTTGAGTTCCTTCCAAATGTTGGGCCTCACAGAAGTAATGACCAAGATCTTTTGCATTATGTCATGCTGGAGAAGAAGGCCCATCAAGCAGAGTAAAATCAGAGTCATAGCAGATGCTGGTGTCACACAAATTCGTACCCATGCTGGTGGTATGTAAATGTACCTTGGTGTCACACAAATGGCACCCATGCCAGTCGCACATAAAAGCACCCATTACACTCTGGGAGTGGTTGGCATCCAGCCATAGAAAATCATGCCTAATCAGACTGGAGTCTAGTGCAGCCTTCCAGCATACCAGCCCATCCCACTCATGCCAGCATGGACAATGGACATTAAATGATGATGATGATGATTATAAATAAATGTTTAAGTGGAATTGACAGCTTTTGTGTGTTTCTGAATGGCTAACTTGTGTCTTCCATGCTGCAATTGTTTTAACTTTCAGTTGATCATCACAGATCAAAACAGTTGCTATGGAAACAGAATCCCCAAAACAAAGGTGTTCTCTCAGTAAATATATTTATTGTGTTGAGTTCTTATCACTACCGTCCCCAATCAAAATCTTCGCCGCCATTCGCTAACCTGTGTGATCTTTCCTCCTCAAAATCCTTTAATTTTTTTTAAATGCCTCGGTATGAAGATATTTCGTTCGTCCACCGTCCCCAATCAAATTCTTCGCCATTACTGTACTGTCCTGTCCACAATCAAAACTTCCGTCTTTCCAACCCACTTACGGTGAACCTATTTAAATATCACCTCGTGCTCCTCTTTTATTCACTCTTTCTTGACCACAGCGATGACCATAGCAATGAGTCAAAAGTTTTGCAATATTTTGGTAACTCATTTGCCTTTTTCATCAAGTTACAACAAAAGCAGCCCAGCATTCAAAGGAGAGGCCATTGTGTTGCACCATCTGGAACCACCTCCCTGCCAGTTCTTTGGTACTTAGGAATTAGTTTGAATCAAATGATAGGGAATAATAACATCCTGCAAATGCTTCTGTCTTCAGTTTCACAGAGCTAAACCATTTCTAGGCAGTGTTCCATAACATCTTGTAATGTCTCTGGTTCCAATGTCCTAATTTCTTATTAACCCTTTCAATAATAACCCGGCTGAAACCATCCCTGGTTCTGTAGTACAAATGTCTTGTTTTCAAAAGTTTTGAATTAAAATCTTCCACCAAGCCTTAGTCACAATTTATATTCCTAACACTAGCTTCAATGATAACTAAGTTATTTTACCAAATTCTTTGTTACATTTAAAATTAATTGAAAGAAACACAGAGCATCTCAACAGAAATATGGTAACAAAAGGGTTAAAGACAGTCAGTCAAATGTGTCTTTAATTTGCACAAGATTTGGCTGCTTTTTCTAACAAGTGAAACAACTATGTGAAACAAAACCTGCAAATAAACCTTTTTGATAGCAACCCAGCTGAAACCACCTCTGGCTCAGTAGTACAAATGTCTTGTTTTCAAAAGTCCTAAATTAAAATCTTCCACAGTTTATGTTCCTAACACTAGCTTAATGATAACAAAGTTATTTTACCAAATTCTTTGTTACATTTAAAATTAATTGAAAGAAACACAGAGCATCTCAACAGGAATATGGTAACAAAAGGGTTAAATGTTATTTCTCAATTCCTGCACTGTTTCAATCCAAAATAAATACATGTAAAGAAGGAGGGAAATATATTTAATTCTTAATTTTAAAAATTATCCACTTGTTTAAAAATGGAAACTGACTCTTGTGCCACCCTGTGTAACCATGGGTTGTGGCTTAGGACTTAAAGTATTTGGTTTATGATCATAAGGCTGTGAGTTCAATTCCTGGCAGTGTGTTGTGTCCTTGAGCAAGACACTTTATTCCACATTGCTCCAGTCCACTCAACTGGCAAAACTGAGTTGTACCTGTAATTCATAGGGGGCCAGCCTTGTCACATTCTATGTTATGCTGAATCCCCTTGAGAACTATGTCAAGGGTACACATGTCTGTGGAGTTCTCAGCCACTTGCACGTTAATTTCACCTGCAGGATGTTCTGTTGATTGGATCACCTGGAATCCTTGTCACAATAACCTACGGAATGCCAGTTATAATAGGTGAGAGGTGGGAAAGAGCTGTGACCTTCTTCTTGGAGAAGACTCTGATCTAAGCATCTCCAGTGATCAGCGGAATATTCTATGATGGAATAGGGTCAGTCTGGAGATTATGGACAACTTCCTGATTTGACAGTGGCACCAACAGTGATGCAGATGTCGCAGGTTCAAGATAAACTCTACATACAGTAGGTGTAGGCATGGCTGTGTGGTAAGAAGTTCACTTCCCAACCACATGATTCTGGGTTCGGTCCTACCGCATGGTGCCTTGGGCTGGGCTGACCTGAGCCTTGTGAGTAGATTTTGTTGATGGAAACTGAGGGAAGCCTGTCATATATTTGTGTGCGTGTATGTGTGTGTGTGACCATTTCCCACTTTCACTTGGTTTGTGTATGTCCCCATAACTTAGCAGTTCAGAAAAAGAGACTAATAAAATAAGTACCAGGCTTTAAAAAAATGATTAAGCATCAGGGTTGATTCATTCTCGAAGGTGGTGCCCCAGTATGGTCACAGTCTAATGACTGAAACAAGCAAAAAGTAATTATTTTAAAGCTGGTTTAAGGATAACAATGGAACATTTACTACAAGTAGGCAGAGTGCTCAATATTGAAAGTAGAGTCAAATATGTTGCAAAATTGTGCAAATTAGGGTTTCAAATTTCACCTAACACCTTATTCACATTCACACCTTATTCATATTTCACCCCTACACACATAAATGTACATGCATATTTGCATGTGAGTGAGTGTATGCGTGTGTGTGTGTGTGTGTGTGTGTGTGTGTGTGGTGTGTGTGTGTGTGTGTGTGTGTGTGAGTGTGTGATTCCATACATATACATTAGTCCCTTTTTCAATTTCCATGATTTGATTGTATAAGCATAATAGATGTTTGTCTTGTGTTTTAAGTAAATATGTGATAGAGGGAAAACGACCATCTTTGGTTTCAAGACAAAAGGTGTTCTTCCATCAGGATAATACTCGGCCACATAAAGCGAGGATGACATTCCAAAGGTTGGATCAGTTTGAAAGGGAAACGATGCCCCACCCACCATATTTACTGGACATTGCCTCATCTGAATATCATTTATTCCACAGTCTTCAAAATCATGTGGACAGTAAAAATATGAATTCTGTAGACAAGGTCAGAACAGTACTGGAGAAGTATTTTTCATCATGAACAAGTGAATTTTGGAAGAGGGGCCTTGCAAGTCTACCAGATAGATGGGAGAGCATTGTAGAAAATGAAGGAGAGGATATTTTAGATTGAAAAAGAACTTTGTTTATCTTAATTCTGAAAAATGAAAGAATTATAAAAATCCGCATTATTTATGGGATGACCCAATATACATATATATACACACACACACGCATATCATCATCATCATCGTTTAAACGTCCACTTTCCATGCTGGCATGGGTTGGACGGTTCAACTGGGGTCTGGGAAGCCAGAAGGCTGCACCAGGCCCAGTCTGATCTGGCAGTGTTTCTACAGCTGGATGCCCTTCCTAACGCCAACCACTCCGTGAGTGTAGTGGGTGCTTTTTACATGCCACCTGCACAGGTGCCAGATGAGGCTGGCAAACAGCCACGATCAGATGGTGCTTTTTACGTGCCACTGGCACGGACGCCAGTCGGGGCAGCGCTGGCAACGGCCACGTTCGGATGGTTTTCTTACGTGCCACCGGCACTGGTATCACAGCTACAATTTCCATTGATGTTGATCGATACATATATATATATATATATATAGTCTGCGCAGTGTTTTGAATAGTTTAGAAAGAGCATTTCGATAGACGCACATGGATCTATTGGTATGGTCTTTCCATCGCTAACAGGAATCTTACTGAAGAGCCAGCCTGAGTAAATAAATACTATTTTTATTACTGAATATGGCGAAACTGCAGTATAAGAAAAGTTAAGTTTGTAAAAGTTTTTAATTCTCATCTCACTAAATTTATCCAGCTATTGTGTATCTAGTACACTCTTCGCCTTGAATGTAATGATATATGTATAATATATGGCGTGTACTGGTACACCGGCGATTATAATTAATTTTATTGTATCGCATTTATCTTTGTTTATATATATATATATATATATATATATATTATATATATATATATATACATATACATATATATATACATACACACACACACACACATGTATATGTATTCAAATGTTATTTTTGCTGTAGTAGTTTTTGCTCTTCTGATCCAACAGATCAGTTCAACAAACTGAAACTAGAAAAAGATTATTAAAATGTTACATATGGTTCCGCCAAATGGAGCTTAACCCTTCAGTTACTAAATTTCTGTCAAAATGCATTACTTTAGCTTGATTAACTTTGAAAATGGTGAAGAATTTAATAAAATAATTATCATTATTAAGTTAGTGTTTGCTATATAAATTCACATAAAATTTTGATGAAAGTTTGTTATTTAGATCAGGTTGAAATAAGGAATTTGAATCATAGATATGAGAGGTGGCGTCTCAGATGAGTTGATATTAAAAGACATTAACAAAAGTATTAAACAGAACAACCTGACATCACCCATGAACAAGCAGGACTTTGCAGTATGGACTGTGCCATGCTTTTGCTGTTTCATGGACACTCTTGGCTGGCACCTTCAGCTCTCCGTCACCATAGGTGCAGGAGTGGCTGCATGGTGAGAAGCTTGCTTCCCAAGCACATGGTTCCAGGTTCAGTCCCACTGTGTGGCACCTTGCGCAGGTGTCTTCTATCATAGCCTCGGCCCAACCAAAGCCCTGTGAGTGGATTTCGTAGACGGAAACTGAAAGAAGCCTGTTGTGTGCGTGTGTGTGTGTGTATATATATCAAGGGTGGGGAAACTTTTTAGAGTGATGGGAAAAATTTTCCTAAGAAAATGTTCCGCGGGCGGACCACAAATTCTAACTCTTATATCTGTGTAAATCCTGTATATATCTACATATAATTTGATATACATTAATGAAGATAAATTTAACGCATTAAATTAATGTGTAACATCTTCAATAATGCCGCCACTGAATTTAGGACGTTTACTTATAAGGTATTCTATATTTTTCATCTAGAGTGTAGTTGGGTCTCAAGGGGGTGGTACAAACCTAGCAATAGGTGTTTTGTAGTGAAAACAAAATTTCAAATGGCAATTACCGGACGATTTCTGACCATTTTAAGTCGTAGTGGAAATGTGACCTATGTCGCAAATAGACATACGAGTGTTGTATAAATTTTATGATTGAGAAATTTACTATATTTTGTACATATGATTATATCAGCTTGGGGGCGCAATTTCACCTGCAGGTTTCCCCACCCCTAATATATATATATATATATATATACACTTTCTTTAGAGCAGCAGAAAATTCAACAAAACCTATTACTCTGAGTTTCACGTTGCCGTGAAACTCAGAGTAACAGGTTTTGTTGAATTTTCTGCTGCTTTAAATAAAGCATATTACTCTACCACTGGTATTTGAGTACTCTTTTTTCCACCTTGTTTCACATTTATGTGTTTACTCCGGTATATATAGATATATATATATAGATATATATAAGTATATATGTGTATGTATGTTTGTGTGTGTATATATATATATATATATATTAGGTTTCCCATCAATAAAGGGTTTAGTTTTATGGCATATTGTTAGATCCCATAAACCTGATGGCCTGTGACCTCTTCAAGATATGGAGGAGGAAATGTCTTTATATATGACATATGTGTGTGTGTGTGTGTGTGTTTATATATATATATATGTGTGTGTGTGTCCATGATTGTAGGTATTTATATATATATATGTACATGCATATATATATACATGTACATGCATATATATATATACATACACATATATATATATATATACATAGATATATACATGCATGTGTATGTATATATGTGTGTATGTATGAATATATATATGTATGTATACTATTCCACCATCAACTACTTCTCTCCTATAAATGTTGACTTTATGCAAACGTAAGAAAATAAGTAGATTGTAATATATCCAAGAAGAAAAAAGCAGAAAAGAAAAGGGGATTGGGAATGGAGGGGATGGGGAAGAAGTAAACGAGGGGGAGGGAGCAGGAGGAGCTGGAGGAGAAGGTAAAGGAGAAGGGGAGAAAGATATAGAGTGACTGAAATGAAAGTGAAACTAAAAAGGTGGAAAAAAGAAGGAGAGGATAGCGAATGAGTTAGAAAGAGAAACAAGGAGAGAGAAATGAGGAATAAGTCTTCGATCGATTCACAAGAATTGAATAAAGAAAAAGAAGAATTTTTTTTCACGATATTACCATAAAGTTATTCTGTTATTAAAGGAATCGTCAATGAAGTAACAAGAATCGATTGTAGAACACCTGCTCCTTGATACACGTAGTTACATACATCGATATGTAATTATCAGGGAAATATATGCATGTGTGTTTGCACCTAATTTAAATATGCAGTCATTTTTCGCTTTATTGGTAACGCTTATTATTCCGGCAAGGAGATAGCGAAAATTTTATGACTCATTGACATTATTGGTAGCTAATATATTGGCATTATTCATTGGAAGCTTGCTTAGGTATGCCTTAAACTCCAACTTGTACACACACACACACACACCCACGCACAGGCAGGCACACAGATGCACACACATACAAACACATATACATGCACACTTGTATGCATGAGAATTCATATAAATATTACACTATTATGTTGCATATACACACAAATATATGCACGTTTTTGATATATATATATATAATATATACATACCGTACATATATGTTTCTTTATTAGCCACATGTACAGTATATATATATATGTACGGTATATATATATTATATATATCAAAAACGTGCATATATTTGTGTGTATATGCAACATAATATATATATATATGATTTTTTTGATTTTTTTTTTTACTTTTCCAGTTTCAGCTCATGAGCTGTGGCCATGCTGGGGCACCGCCATTATATATATATATATATATATATATATATATATATATATATATATATATATATATATATATATATACTGTACATATGTGTGTGTGTGTATGTATGTATATGATAAATAGATAGATAGATAGACAGACAGACAGATAGCTACACACACACACACACACACACATGCAAGGTTTCAATTTAGATCACTTTAACTCTTTTATTTCCAAATTTCTGTTCAACTACATTGCCTTAGTTTCAATTAATTTTGAAAATAATGAAGAATTTTATAGAATAATTTTGTCCTAATTAATCTGGTGTTTGGAACCTAAATGAACATGAAATTTTGATTGAAGTTTTTAATTCAGATCACTTCAACCCTTTTCTTACCTTAATTCTGTTGAAATATGCTGCCTTTGTTTCAATTTTTTTGAATATAATAAAAAGAATTTAGTAAAATAACTTAGTTGTTGTTAATCTGATTCACACACTATGGATTATGAACAAATGATTGGGTTCAAATATGTATGCAGTGAAATTTATTTCCATATGTGTGTGCGTGTGTATAATGTATATCAAATTTTAAGATTATTATTGTAAAGCAAGTTTAAGAATAACTACAAACCATGCACAGATGAGTTGTCTCTATACAGGCTGTAGAAGAGTCAAATATATTACCACAATCATTTTTGAGAGGGACAGGATTGGTTGAACTGAGAGGCAAAACTTGACACCCCAGTCAATTTAATTATATACATACATATATATACATACATACACACACACTCACACACGTATATATATATATATATATGTATATATATATATGTGTGTGTGTTTATATATATATGTGTGTGTTTATATATATATATATATATATATATATATATATATATATATATACATACATATATCATGGCACTCTGTCACCAGTAATATATTTATATATATATATATATATGAATATATACATATATACAATTATATACATAAATGCATACATATATATATATATATATATATATATATATATATATAGGGAGAGTTTACGAAAAAAACAAAAGATGAAGACAGGTTGTGTACAAAACAAACAGATGTATTAGTATAACGCTCAGGAATAGAAAAAGTCTTTTACGTTTCAAGCCTACGCTCTTCTACAGAAAGGGACACAGAAAAAACAAGGAGAGAAAAAAATGTGTGTAGTGGCTAACGATTAATCATGGTGACTATGTATATATATATATATATATATATATATATTGTTTGTTTATCTATTACATTATATTATAAGATTATAAAAAAAAATAATATGTTATGTTAATAAATTTTAATTTATGAATTGACAATTATACATCCCCATTTTCTATTCATTTTTATAAATTTAATATAAACTCATGTGATTTGTTAAGTTTTTCTCTACAAAAATTGGTATTAAACAGTGGAGTCAGTGAAAGATTGGATGTTTTCACCCCTATTTTCCCTGTATATATATACTGTGTGTATATGAAATAATTGGAGATACACAATACAAACAATTCAGACACTTGAAGAACTCAATACAATAATGTAGAGTAGATAATGAATTATACTCTACTTTGAAATGACAAAGACTGCTGCTCAAAGTTTCATGTCTTACTAATTCTTACTGATTTTAGGCCTCGAGAGAAAAAAACTAAGAAGCAATCTTAAGTAAATATACAGAATGAAATACAAAAACATTTGTATATTCTCTGTAACAATATATAATGTTATAATATAGATAAATATATAATCTTTTAATGCTATGTTATTGTATAAAGGTGTCTGCTATCCACCAACTGGTCTTTTTGACTTATGATAACAAAAATAACCAATATTTATTGCATGTTAAACAAACAAAAAAAATGTTTGTTTTACAGCAAAGATTAATATATGATGCAGCTATTTGGTTTTGTTGCTGATATCTGATTGAAAATATTCTAACAAATGTTTTGATTTGCAGTGACATAATGGTATTAATTTTGATGTGTGCTTAGGATGGAGTTTCTGTGAAACAAGATGTTTATTTCCTTTTTTTGTATTTTGTTTGCAAGATTCTTGATTTGAACTGAAGTGTTGAAACAGGATTTGTTGCATCTCAAGAGGGTCATTATGCCAATAATATATTCACTATTTTCTGAGAGACAAAGACCACAGCTATTGCTACCTTGTTTGAAATGTGTTGCAATGTATATCCACATGATTTTATGGCCTCTAGCATTGTCTCTGGAGACAAGTTTATCAAAATACATATGTATTGAGATGAACTTGTCTCCAAAGATCTTCCCAAATTTCTAAAAGAATGTTCATACTGATTAAATTATTCCTTAAAATTATTCTTAGTCAATCCAATTTTTTTTCTCTTCATCTTTGTTTTTTGGTTTGTTTTTTTTTTTGTGACTGAATTGTCAGCTATAAAAATATTTACAAAAGATATGAATCTTTCTAGAATTTATGGTGTTTAGAAGTAGGAAGTATTGTAGATGATTTTCTAAGATTTTTACATGTGATGTTCGCTATTTCAATGGTTAAAATATGTGCACAGCTGAAACTAAATTTAACCTTATTTCTATTAAAACATCTTAATATTTATGATTCGTTAGGAAATGCTTAATTAATAAATAAAAGATTTAACAAATCATGTGCATACATTGAAACCAATGGGGTATTGAACCAAATGTGTGAGTAGGACAGTTCTGTGTGGGTGGGCATTTGGCTACCGATGAATGCTGAAGAATTTGCATGCATTTGGGGAGGTGAGTTTCTATTTGATTATAATAATTCCCTGTCATTTAATTTTTTTGCTTTCCCTCCATGTTTCTCAAACTTTCTGGTATTCCTTCTAGTTTCTTCTCCCTCTGGTACACATCCTCCCTCTGCTAACATTTAACTACCTCACACTTACCCTACCTTTATTTCCCTTTCTTTTTCCTTCTCTCTCTTACTGTCAATCTCTCTCTCTCTCTCTCTCTGTCTCTCTCTATCTCTATTTATCTATCTACACATCTGTCTATTTATATATCAGTCTGCTTACCTATCTACCTATTTTTTTATATCTATCTATCTATCTATCTATCTATCTATCTATCTATCTATCTATCTATCTATCTATCTGTCTATCTTCCTATCTATCTGTCTGTCTGTCGGTCTATCTGTCTGTCTATCTATCTATCTATCTATCTATCTATCTATCTATCTATCTATCTATCTATCTATCTATCTATCTATCTATCTATCTATCAGTCTGTCTGTCTGTCTGTCTACCTACCTACCTCCTTACCAACCTTCCTATCTACCTGCTTATCTCCATCTATCCATCTATCTTTTTCCTTCTTTTTCTCTCCCTTGATCTGTGAATGCGTTTTACTCTCCTTCCCCATTGTCCTTTGCCAATTCAGGGTAACATTTCAACTGTCCTGAGCATTCGTCTATCTTCTCTGCTTTTCATTCCAGAGACTAATGCACATGAACACACACACACACACACACACATTCGCAGAGGGTGAGAGAGAGAGTGACAAAGAGAAAGAGAGGGAGAAACACACATAGTCACAAAGAGAAAGAGAGAGAGAATGAGAGATACACACACACACACAAACACACACAGGAACAGAGACACACACACACGCACAACATAAAACAGAAACGAACACAAACATGCACAGACACACACACACACACACACAAACACACACACACACACACAAACAAACACACATTCGCAGAGGGTGATAGAGAGAGAGTGACAAAGAGAAAGAGAGGGAGAAACACACAGAGTCACAAAGAGAAAGAGAGAGAGAATGAGAGATACACACACACACAAACACACACAGGAACAGAGACACACACACACACACAACATAAAACAGAAACGAACACACACATGCACAGACACACACACACACACACACACAAACACACACACACACACACAAACAAACACACATTCGCAGAGGGTGATAGAGAGAGAGTGACAAAGAGAAAGAGGGGGAGAAACACACAGAGTCACAAAGAGAAAGAGAGAGAGAATGAGAGATACACACACACACACACAAACACACACAGGAACAGAGATACACACACATGCACACACACAAACATAAAAAACGCGTTCACAAGTGTGTTCACACATTTACACCTAAACACAAACATGTAAAAAGGGAACTCAGCCATTCACTCCCTCCCTCCCTCCACACCACCCATTCCTCCCCCTCCCCTTCATTTTCACGCAAGACCCCCTCCTCCCTCCTCACCTCCCACCGCCTTATATATTTACCATTCGGTAAAATCCATGAATTCACTCACAGAACAAATTTTTTTTTTTGAATTTATAAATTAGAAAATAAAATATTTTGGTTAAAAATTAAAAAAAAAAAACGTAATTCATTTTTATAAAAATTTCGTTCAAACCAGTTATTCCTAAAACCAATTCTCAATGAGATTTCTACAGAATAAGAGTTTGGGGTGGGGGAAGGGCCATTGTCCAACACTTGACTTTTTCGAAAGGAATTTACCGATTCCTTAGAAATGAAGAAATCAAAGATGAATAGAAAGGTCGACATTCCATTGTAGAAGTCTCTCCTATTTTCTTTCTTTTCTTCTTTCTTCTTGTTTAAACCCCAGGACAATCCTGATCGACCAAACCTTCCATAATTCAAAGTGGTTCCAACCATGGCTCTCCTGTTTTATTTTCCTCATATACAGGACACCTGTCATATTATTTAATCTAGCCTTTCTGTTACTAAGACACTAGGTTGTGATTTGAATGTTGTTGTTGCTGTTGTTGTCTTCAGTCATCCCTGATCTTGTATGATCAAAGACAATGCCACTTTCTTCATTACCAGCATCCACTACAATCTGTGGAGTGATTGGCATCAGGAAGGTCATCCAGCTGTCAAAGCCAAACCAAAACAGACAATTAGAACCTGGTGCATTCCTCTGGCTGGCCAGCTCCTGTCGGACCATCCAACCCATGCCAGCATGGGAAACGGACTTCAAATGATGATGATGATGATGATGATGACAACGACAATAGTGGTGGTGATAATGATGATGATGATGATGACGATGACAATGATGATGATGGGGATGATGATGAGGATGATAATGACAATGAGGATGGTGATAGTGGTGGTGATGATGATGAGGAGGCGGAGGAAGAGGATAATGATGACGATGTTGGTGATGATGATGATAATAACAATGAGGAAGAGGTTGATGATGATGATGATGATGACGAGGAGGAAGAGGACGGCGATGATAATAATGATGATGGTGGTGATGATGATAATACATCCATACAGGCTCTGTGGGGATGGGCATGTCAAAGAATAAACGCAACATTTCCTCTGCTTGTAGTAAAAGTTGACTAAAAGCGGTTAAGGTAGAATTTCCACTCTGACCTCATAACACCCTCACTCACAACAACTACCCCAAACCAGCCCATGGGTGGGAAGTGTCATCTGCCAGGAGTATCAGGGATTCACCAACAAATGGTGAATACAGCAATGCACTGTCATGGCACATTCCCCCGCCCCATCACCCCACACTACTGATAATACTACCACTATACATAAATACATACTAGTGCCGCCTGACTAGCACGAGTGGCACATAAAAAGCACCATTCTAGCATGCCCGATGCCAGTTCCACTTGACTGGCACCCATGCTGGTGGCACGTAAAAAGCACCATTCTAGCATGCCCGATGCCAGTTCCACTTGACTGGCACCCATGCTGGTGGCACGTAAAAAGCACCATTCTAGCATGCCCGATGCCAGTTCCACTTGACTGGCACCATGCGTGGCACGTAAAAAGCACCATTCTAGCATGCCCGATGCCAGTTCCACTTGACTGGCACCCATGCTGGTGGTACGTAAAAAGCACCATTCTAGCATGCCCGATGCCAGTTCCACTTGACTGGCACCCATGCTGGTGGTACGTAAAAAGCACCATTCTAGCATGCCCGATGCCAGTTCCACTTGACTGGCACCCATGCTGGTGGCACGTAAAAAGCACCATTCAAGTGTGGTTGATGCCGATGCTGCCTGACTAGCTCCTGTTCTGGTGGCGCATAAAATACACCATTCGAGCATGGTTGATGCCAGTACTGCCTGACTGGCTCCTGTGCCAGTGGCACACAAAAGCACCACTACGCTCACAGAGTAGTTGACGTTAGGAAAGGCATCCAGCTGTAAAAACTTTGCCAGTTCAGATTGGAGCCTGGTGCAGCCTAATGGCTTACCAGTCCTCAGTCAAACCATCCAACCCATGCCAGCATGGAAAGCGGATGTTAAACGATGATAATACTGTTGTATGGAGATTGGTACGTCAAAGAACAGACCCAACGTTTCCTATGCATGTCACAGAAGGTGACTCAAAGAGACTGAGGTAGGATTTGCTCTCCGACCTCGAAAAAACCCCTCACCAGCAATGACTGACCCCTTAAACAGACCCATGGTTTGGAGGGTTGTCACCTGAGTAGGGCGAAAGTGTCATCCACCAGGTGTTGTAGGGCATCACCAACAAATGATGGGGTGCAGCAATGCACTATTACAATGCATGCTCTTCTACAACAACTACGTGCATGTGTGTGCGTACATGCGTGTGTGTATGCATATACGTGTGAGTGCACAACTTTCCAGCTCGACTGAAGCATCCCCCATCCTCTCTTCTAAAGTATGTGTCATCACGCAGCTCCTCCACAGCAAGAAACCTCTTCTACTCCAGCCCCTTTCTCCCCCCACCCCATCATCATCATCATTGTTCGACCGTGGTCGAGACAATGGAATTTACCATGCTACGCCAGACTTCACGGTCCATCATGGCATTACAGAGGTCCTGTTGCTGGATGCCTGTATCCATGGAGATTACATCAGGGTAGGAGAGTGTGCGCCCTCTGGTATTGCAAGTAGATGGCTTCCAGAGGAGGAGAGTAGGAATTACCCCTTTTTCAGCTCTACAACAATGTCCAGCAAACTGGACTCTCCTACCTTTCACAAGAGATGACACAGGTGGTAGTTTGCCATATATTTTGGTTGGATGACGCTTCCACGAGAGATTTTACCCTTCCCTTCCCCTCATTCTCTTAGCATAAACTTGCCCCACCTCCATCTCCGTACAGTTTATAACCTTGCAAGCTGCATGGTGACCTCACTAATGCTGGTGGCGCAAAGCGCTCAGTGCATGTAGCAAAGTGAGAGACATTAGGGAGGGCATCCAATGCTAGAAGCCTTGTAAAATCAGGCACTGGCACGTGATGCAGTCCCAGGGCCGATTGGTTCCCTTCAAACTATCCAATCCATGTCAATTTGGAGCATGGATGTTAGTTGATGATGATGATATATCCATATATATATACTTATATACATACACACATAGGGACAAGCGTGGCTGTGTGGTAAAATGCTTGCTTCCTACCCACATGGTTCCAGGTTCAATCCCACTGCATGGCACCTTGGGCAAGTGTCTTCTCCTATAACCTCGGGTGAACTAAAGCTTTGTGAGTGAATTTGCTAGATGGAAACTGAAACACGCCAGTCATACATACATACATACATATATATATATATATGTGATCTTTTGAGCACCACCAGCAAAAATATTTTTTCCTCTGTCTTCCCTTTTTGGGA
>NC_043022.1:3829516-3844516 GCF_006345805.1 Octopus sinensis
CTTCAGGTGCCAGTGCCACTTAGAAAGCAGCGGCGCCAGTGATGCATAAGGGCACCCGTGCTGGTGACACATAAGAAGCACCCAACACACTCTGTTGTGTGGTTGGCATCAGGAAGGCATCCAGCCGTAGACACCATGCCACAACAGACAGTTGGAGTCTGGACAATTGCCTGGCTGGCCAGCTCCATGTTGAACCGTCCAACCCATGCCAGTATGGAAAGCAGATGTTAAATGGTGGTGGTGATGATGATGATGATGATGATGATGATGATGATGATGATGATGATGATGCTGATGATGATGCTGATTATGATGATGATGATGGTGATGATTATGATGATGATGGCGAAATCGTTCAATTTAGTACTGTATAAAACAGTACATTGCAAAATGATACAGTAGAAGATAGAACAAATATTTCCCTTGAATAATACTCTACTGATTAAAAAATTAATTCACAAATGAAATCAGACATGGCGGACATAGACATAAGAAAATTTGGGGTGGTCATGACTGGAACGACTTATCAAAGCTGAGCTGATACTAAACAACATCAACAATAGACAATATGGTAACATAGGAAGATAGCAAGGTGGCAGAAGTGTTAGCATACCAGACAAAATGCATTACAATATTTCGTCGTTTATGTTTTGAGTTCAAATTCTACCAAGATCAACTTAGCCTTTTATCATTTCAGGGTCAATAAAATAGATACCAGTTATGTACTGGGGGTCAACATAATTGACAAATCCCTTGCCATGAAATTGCTGACCTTATGCCAAAACTAGAACCCAATATCATAATGTGATAATAATATGTTATTTGAAGGCGGCGAGCTGGCAGAAACGGTAGCACGCCGGGCGAAATGCGTAGCCGTATTTCGTCTGCCGTTACGTCCTGAGTTCAAATTCCGCCGAGGTCAACTTTGCCTTTCATCCTTTCGGGGTCGATAAATTAAGTACCAGTTACGCACTGGGGTCGATGTAATCGACTTAATCCGTTTGTCTGTCCTTGTTTGTCCCATCTGTGTTTAGCCCCTTGTGGGTAGTAAAGAAATAGATAATAATATGTTATAATACAGTTGTAGAACTTGCTCAAGGTTTCGATCTTTTATTTAATCTAGCATTTTCTCTTTCTCATTTATTTTTATTCAGGCGAAAAACTTGATGGTTTTCGTGAATATTTGACACAAAAGCTGGAAGCAGACCAGAATAATCAAGAAATGGAGGCCCGCGAAGTGTTGAAGACAATATCTACATTGATACAGCGAGCAAAACATGTAAAATGAATTCGGAAACATTCAACAACACGACACAAGTACGGACGTTTCTATTGTATTATCTTATGCTTGTTTCAGCTACCCAGACCGTGGCCATGCTGGAGCACTGCCTTGAGAGTTTTAGCCGAATGAATCACCCCTAACGCTTATTATTTCCAAAGTCTGGTTCTTATGTTATCGGTCTCTCTTTTGCTGAACTGCTAAGTTATGGGGATGTAAACGAACCACCACCTGTTGTCATGTGGTAGCAGAGGACAAACACAAAGACACATGCACGCACACACAGAGAACAAAACATACGCATACAGATATATACGACGGGCTTCTGTCAGTCTCCATCTACCATAACCACTCACAAGGCTTTGGTCAACCTAAGGCAACAGTAGAAGGCACTTTCCCAAGGTGCCACACAGTGGGACTGAACTTGGAACCATGTGAATGGGAAGCAAACTTCTTACCATGCAGCTATGCCTGCACTGATATATATATATATGCCAACCCCCTCTGCTTGCGAAGACATGTTGGGGCAAGCGAAATCGAAACCGAATTGAACCAGCCAGGATCCCTGGTCTGGTGGCACGTAAAAAGCACCATCCGACTCGTGGCCGATGCCAGCACCGCCTCGACTGGCTTCCGTGCCGGTGGCACATAAAATACACCAATCCGACCGTGGCCATTGCCAGCCTCGCCTGGCACCTGTGCAGGTGGCACGTAAAAAGCACCCACTACACTCACGGAGTGGTTGGCGTTAGGAAGGGCATCCAACTGTAGAAACATTGCCAGATAAGACTGGAGCTGGTGCAGCCTTCTGGCTTCCCAGATCCCCGGTCGAACCGTCCAACCCATGCTAGCATGGAGAACGGACGTTAAACGATGATGATGATGATGATGATATATATATATATATATATATATATGAACAAACTACGGGCTTCTTTTAGTTTCCATCTACCATACCCACTCCCAAGGCTTTGGTATGCATGAAGCTATAGTAGAAGACACTTGCCCAAGGTACCACACAGCAGGACTGAACCTAGAACCATGTGGTTACGAAGCAAGCTTCTTACCACACAGTCTCGCCTACGCCTATATAGCTGTTGAAAATCTAATTAATTTTCTCGGAGGAACGTCGTTACTGATGTAATTAGTGACTGCTAGTCTTTTGTATCTTGGCGCCAGTTAGTCAATAATCTGACATGGCAGCCTTTTGTGGGAGGTGAATAACATCAGTAATTATCTCCTGAAACTGTTCTTTGGCATTCTGTAGACTCCTCACTTGTTCCATTGGAATCTGCAGTTGTTGGACAATAACTTCATTGTGTGGAATCGCAGTTCCCAACCTAAGGGGGTGTCAGAAGATTCTGAAAGAATCTCAGATAAAATTTTTTTGGCTTTGTGTTTAGTTGATAAAAGTGTAAAGCAGCAAGCTGGCAGAATTGTTTGCATGCCACACAAAATGTTTAGTGGTACTTTGTCTGTCTTTACATTCTGAGTTCAAATCCCCCAAGAACTACTTTGCCTCTCATCCTTTCTGGGTCGATAAAGCAAGTACCAGTTAATCACTGGGGTCAATGTAATCAACTTCCCGCACGCTTGCTGGCCTTGTTCCAAAATTTGAAGCCGTTATTATGATTGCTGTTGTTAAGGCAGCAAATTGGCAGAATGGTAAGCATAGGCGCAGGAGTGGCTGTGTGGTAAGTAGCTTGCTAAACAACCACATGGTTCCGGGTTCAGTCCCACTGCGTGGCATCTTGGGCAAGTGTCTTCTGCTATAGCCCCGGGCCGACCAATGCCTTGTGAGTGGATTTGGTAGACGGAAACTGAAAGAAGCCTGTCGTATATATGTATATATATATATGCATGTGTGTGTTTGTGTGTCTGTGTTTGTCCCCTAGCATTGCTTGACAACCAATGCTGGTGTGTTTACATCCCCGTCACTTAGCAGTTCGGCAAAAGACACTGATAGAATAAGTACTGGGCTTACAAAGAATAAGTCCCGGGGTCGATTTGCTCGACTAAAGGCGGTGCTCCAGCATGGCCACAGTCAAATGACTGAAACAAGTAAAAGAGTAAAAGAGTATGCCAGACTAAATGCTTAGCATTTCATGTTTATATTCTGCATTCAAATTCCACCGATGACTACTTTGCTTTTCATCCTTTCAAGGTTGTTAAAATAAGTACCAGTCATACACTGGAGGAGTCGACGTAATTGACTTAACCCCTTCCCTGAAATTGCTGGCCTTGTGTCAAAATATGAAACCAATTTTATTATTGTTAAGAAGACAGTGAGCTTGCAGAATCATTAGCATTCATCAATCTTTTGTCAAAATGCTCAACAGCATTTCGTCAATCTTTAAAGTTCATTTCATCACTCTTTTGTCAAAATGCTCAACAGCATTTCGTCAATCTTTAAAGTTCATTTCATCACTCTTTTGTCAAAATGCTTAACAGCATTTTGTCAATCTTTAAAGTTCATTTCATCACTCTTTTGTCAAAATGCTCAACAGCATTTCGTCAATCTTTAAAATTCTGAGTTCAAATTCCACCAAGGTTGACTTTGTTATTCATCCTTTCAAAGTTGATAAAATAAATACCAGTTGCATACTGGGGTTAATGTAATTGACCTCCTCCTCCTCCAAGCTTGCTGGCCTTGTGCCAAAAATCTGAAACCAATATTTTCTTGGCTCTTTGCATGGATCCAGAATTGGTTGGCACTCACACATTCGCAATCCATATGCAGTAACAGAATCAAGAGGGTGGGTCATTTCCGGCAACAATGAATAGCTAAAAAAAGAAAAAAATATCTAAAACTAAATTGCGTCCTTCGATTTTTAAGACGTTCAGATGTGATCTGAGGGAAATGAAATTTGGCTGCTATTTCTAGCACGGCGAGTAACCACAAAGCAACTTCATCATAAACATTTAAATTATTGTCGAATGTAATGCTTAATTTATTCTCATGGTTTTTAATTAATTATGCATTCTTTTGTAGCTTTGAGATTCCAATGAGGTGATTACTCTTTTCTCTTTTACTCTTTTACTTGTTTCAGTCATTTGACTGCGGCCATGCTGGAGCACTGCCTTTAGTCGAGCAAATCGACCCCGGGACTTATTCTTTGTAAGCCCAGTACTTATTCTATCGGTCTCTTTTGCTGAACCGCTAAGTGACGTGGACATAAACACACCAGCATCGGTTGTCAAGCAATGCTAGGGGGGACAAACACAGACACACACATACATATATATATATATATACATATATACGACAGGCTTCTTTCAGTTTCTGTCTACCAAATCCACTCACAAGGCATTGATCGGCCCGAGGCTATAGCCGAAGACACTTGCCCAAGATGCCACGCAGTGGGACTGAACCCGGAACCATGTGGTTGGTTAGCAAGCTACTTACCACACAGCCACTCCTGCGCCTGATTTTTATCTTTAGAATTGTTTATCTTTAGAATGATATTGTAGGGTAGGTGTGAAAGGTCAGATATGGCCAGTTTGAACTTAAAACAGGAAGAATATTTGGGCAGGATATGGCTAGTTTAACCCTTTAAGCATTCAGATTTCTCTGTGAAATTTAATCCATATTTATTCCCATTGTCTTCAATGAATCATAGATTATCTCGTGGCTTTGAGATTTCAAGATGGGATTATTCTTAAAATGATATTGTTGGGTAGGTATGAGAGGCCAGATCTGGTCTTTTTGAAGATGAAGCAGATAGAATATTTGGGCCCTGATATGGCCAGTTTAAATGTTAAAGGGTTACCTTAGCTAGGACCACATTACATACGCTGGTCCTTTGGTTGAAATGCTAAAGGGTCAACCCTTTAAGCATTCAGATTACTCTGTCAAATGTAATCCATATTTATTCCCATTGTCTTCAATGAATCATAGATTATCTCATAGCTTTGAGATTTCAATGATGGGATTGTTTATTTTTAGAATGACATAGTAGGGTAGGCACGAGGGGTCAAATCTGGTCAATTTGAACATAAAACAGCTGGAAAATTAGGGCCAGACATGGTCTGTTTAAATGCCGAAGGTTTAAAATACCAAACCAGATCAAACATACAGGGTGGCCCAAAAGTAGGTTTACAGTCATTCAATTATCTCTTTCTCGTTAATATATTAACAGTTTTGATCTTAATTATAAGAAAGTAGGAAACCATTATTCTATGCTAATTTAGTTAATAGTGCAGGTGGCACGTAAAAAAGCACCCACTACACTCACGGAGTGGTTGGCATTAGGAAGGGTATCCAGCTGTAGAAACTCTGCCAGATCAAGACTGGAGCCTGGTGCAGCTATCTGGTTGCCAGCCCTCAGTCAAAACCGTCCAACCCATGCTAGCATGGAAAACGGACGTTAAACGATGATGATGATGATGATGATGATGAAAGGTGGAAATTTAAATTTAATAAAATGTTTTAAAATAAATTTAAAGTGCCCACGTGATAACTGTGAACCTACTTTTGGGCCACCCAACAGATTTAATTCAAACACTTCTGTAATCTTTGAAAGCCGTCTTAAACACCAATTCTTCACTCCATCTTACCTTTATCATTTTCTTCTCCTCTTATCTTTTCAGCTCTCAACAGAAATGGCACATCAGAGACCAACCCTTTTCTCTCACCTCCGCCTCTTCCTCCTCCTCCTCCTCTTATACTTCAACTACCATTACGACTACTACAACACTAGCAGCCTCAAGAGAGTCATTTCCAGTAGATGTGGTTCCATGTTGGACACAGGAATATGGTGCCATCGTTATTTACTTCCTTGCTGTAACCATTTTACAATAGACAATTTCTGACTCATGCATTAAGGAATAAACCAAAATTCAATCATATTTTTGCATTGTCTTTTTTTTTGTTTTGGTTGTGTTTGATGATGAGGATGGTGATGATGGTGACGGTGATGATGATGACAACAATGATGGTGGTGGTGGTGGTAACAATCATGACAACGATGTTATATATGTTTATATGTGGAGGCGCAATGGCCCAGTGGTTAGGGCAGCGAACTCGTGGTCATAGGATTGCGGTTTCGATTCCCAGACTGGGCATTGTGAGTGTTTATTGAGCGAAAACACCTGAACTCCACGAGGCTCCGGCAGGGGATGGTGGTGATCCCTGCTGTACTCTTTCACCACAACTTTCTCTCACTCTTACTTCCTGTTTCTGTATTTCAAAGGGCCGGCTTTGTCACTCTCTGTGTCACGCTGAATATCCCCGAGAACTACGTTAAGGGTACACGTGTCTGTGGAGTGCTCAGCCACTTACACGTTAATTTCACGAGCAGGCTGTTCCGTTGATCGGATCAACCGGAACCCTCGTCGTTGTAACCGACGGAGTGCTTCCATATGTGTATATATATATATATATATCAATAATACAGTGATTGTTTCTTATCAGGAACAAAAAGTTTAATAGGACTGCTATAGAAGTGCTCAATTGAAAGAGACAAATATATCAAACTAAGGTTATAGAACAAACAAATGCAAGGTCATCTGCATAACATTTCATAATTCGAACATTTAATCCTAGAATATACATATAAACATCCCGCAAGATGGAACATAATTCATCTGTACAAACATATAAGAAAGTGCGAGAAAAAAGTTCATCGTGGTTTCCTCTATTTTAACTATAAGGCTTCTCTTACTTGAATAGTAATTTTATAAGATTTCTAAACGATGAACTTTTATTTTATTTACATAATATATATTATATATTTTTTATATGCTTCCTATATATATATACTAGCAGTATCGCCCGGCGTTGCTTGGGTTTATAAGGGAAATAACTATATAAGCATTTTTAGAGAGTTACTTCCCTTATAGAAGCCAATTCGGGCTTTCTTAGCCATTTCTGTTTTGGTGTCTTCAAGCCATGAAGTCGTTGTTCTAAAAGAACGCTGGTCTCCTTGACAACGCTTTACGATGTTGATTTCCTTACACTCCCTTCCCCACAGCTTCACGAGGGAGGGAAGAAGGGGGAGAATCAAACAGGTGCAGGTGTGACCATGGACGCCAACTCCGCCGCCATCGACACACGAAAAATTATGCATTAAAATGGAATAAAAAATGATGTTAAATTATTTTAAAAATCGTAGACTCATCGTAGACTCGCACTAATACTCAGACGGGCTCGATATGAATCACGACTATAAGATACCCGAATTTGGTTAAACTGCACCGCAAAATGTGGGAGTAGTTAGGAATCTAAATCGAAGGGGACAGACACTCACGCAACTACAGTTTTATATATATAGATATATTTTTATATATTTTTATATACCTATATATTTTTATATATTACTTTATATTATATTTTTACTTTCTAGGTGTTGTAATGTTTTTTAAAAAAAATATATTTTTCTGAATTGCTAAAGTATTAACTCT
The DNA here is from genome assembly GCF_006345805.1 of Octopus sinensis. Lineage (NCBI taxonomy): Eukaryota > Metazoa > Mollusca > Cephalopoda > Octopoda > Octopodidae > Octopus > Octopus sinensis. Next base: position 3,837,198 of record NC_043022.1, read on the forward strand.
AAACCGTGATGAACTTTTTTCTCGCACTTTCTTATATGCTTGTACAGATGAGTTATGTTCCATCTTGCGGGATGTTTATATGTATATTCTATGATTAAATGTTCGAATTATATAATAATAATAATAATAATAATAATAATTGTGTACAGTGCTCAGGTGCACTACAACTCATCTAAAGTGTATATATAATCAGGTGTAGTTTCGGCGGATTTCGGAAAGCATGAGGGCCTTAAAGGATGCAGTGTCATGGCAGTCAACAACTGACGCAGGCAGTTTATTCCATGCTTCAGCAACTCTGAGCGTGAAAAAATGTTTCCGAAAGTCATGGGAGCTGTGTTGTTTTCTGACTTTGTAGGCATGTCCACGTGTGTTAGACACATGGAGATCAAAAAGGTGTTCAGTGTTGTTGTGTTCAGTGTTATGAAATGTTATGCGGATGACCTTGCATTTGTTTGTTCTATAACCTTAGTTTGATATATATATATATATATATATATATATATAGTCAATCCAAACATGAACAAGCAAGAAAAAACAACAGCGCGAGGACGTGGAATAAGTACAGTGTTAATGGAAGCCCAGGAAAAGAAAGACGATTTCATGTTTTGAGCGAGCTCTTTGTCAGAAATATAGACAGAGTCCAAAGAAGGCAAGACGGAGAAAGAAAATCGCCAACGATACATACGCGGACACATATTGAATTAAAAAAGAAGCATATATATATATATATTCTGAATTTGTGTAAATCTGTATAGAATAATATATAAGTTGAATAAAGTTACAACATGGTCTGGTTTTAATGTTTTTTATTGTTGTATTTTAAAAAACGTGGAAAGCAGACCATGTTGTAACTTTACTCAGTTGATGCATGTGTGTGTGTGTGTGTGTGTGTGTGTGCATGTGTGCGTGCATATATATGTATATATATATGTATGTATATATATATATATATATACATATATACAGACTACAGTCATGGACTGGTTGGCGTTAGGAAGGGCATCCAGCTGTAGAAACACTGCCAGATCAGACTGGAGCCTGGTGCAGCCTACTGGCTTCCCAAACCCTGGTCGAACCGTCCAACCCATGCTAGCATGGAAAACGGATGTTAAACGATGATGATGATGATTATATATATACATATGTATGTATGAATGTATGGAACAGTCATGGCCGATGCCTGTGTGTGCTGCCTGACTGGCTCCTCACTACACTCTGAGAGTGGTTGGTGTTAGGAAGGGCATCCAGCTGTAGAAACCTTGCCAGACCAGATTGGAGCCTGGTGCAGCCTCCTGGCTTACCAGTCCTCACTCAAACCATCCAACCCATGCCAGCATGGAAAGGGGATATTAAGCAATGATGATGATATACATTCACACACATGCTAAAATGGATAGAGACATTTGAAGGATTGTTTTGGTCGAATGGTAGAACGTCTTTCATGTTTACAGAAGATATTGGTTCGTCCCCATGGGCAGCCTTCAAAAGTTTCATCATTCCAAAAATGATCTTTGTGTGTGTGTGTGTGTGTGTGTGTGTTAAGCAATAAACTAGTACAAATGCAAAACAACATCATAATCTTTATTAAAAGCCTAATTATTTCTGGGTTCATTAAGAATGCTTGTTACTGGGAGTCATATATAATCAGTGGCGTGTTTGTAATTATATTTTTGACATGTGCAATGATGTTGCCAACAAAGTGAAAATAGATTCTTTATGATGGAAGAGTAAATTCTTAATTATGGTGAGATGCAGTTCCATCTTGCAGCATCCTGTTCTCCTGACTTCCTTGTCCTTTGTCCTCTGACATTCTTCAGACTGGTCAGGCAGATGAAACAGATCCACTTGATGGTCAGTTACATTAACCCTTTAGTGTTTACATTATTCTGCCAAAATGAATGCTTCTTCATCCACACTGTTTTGAATTAATCATGCATTATCTTGTAGCTATGAGATTTTGATGAGGTAGCTGTTAATTTTTTAAACAATATTGTAGGGTTGGTGTGAGAGACCAGATAGGGCTAGTTTGAACATAAAACAGGTAGAATATTTTTGGCCGGATATGGCCGGTTTAAATGCTAAAGGGTTAAACACTTGGGGAAAATAAAAGCCACAACATTCCATGTTGAGAACTTAAATATTGAGCTACACGACCGCTTGTACTCGATAAAAGAGGAGAAAGCACCCTTATGTCCCTGAACAAAATCAAAATAAAACAGAGAATTGGGAAAGTGGAAAGAATTATCAAAAGAATTCATTAGGAATAAATTTTGAATAACAAATGTGTAATTCTACCGAATAACACATCTTTATATATAAAACTGTAGTTGTGTGAGTGTCTGTCCCCTTCGATTTAGATTCCTAACTACTCCCACATTTTGCGGTGCAGTTTAACCAAATTCGGGTATCTTATAGTCGTGATTCATATCGAGCCCGTGTGGGTATTAGCGCGCGTCTACGATGAGTCTACGATTTTTAAAATAATTTAACATCATTTTTTATTCCATTTTAATGCATAATTTTTCGTGTGTCGATGGCGGCGGAGTTGGCGTCCATGGTCACACCTGCACCTGTTTGCTTCTCCCCCTTCTTCCCTCCCTCGTGAAGCTGTGGGGAAGGGAGTGTAAGGAAATCAACGTCGTAAAGCGTTGTCAAGGAGACCAGCGTTCTTTTAGAACAACGACTTCATGGCTTGAAGACACCAAAACAGAAATGGCTAAGAAAGCCCGAATTGGCATCTATAAGGGAAGTAACTCTCTAAAAATGCTTATATAGTTATTTCCCTTACAAACCCGAGCAACGCCGGGCGATACTGCTAGTCTATATATATAAAACTGTAGTTGTGTGAGTGTCTGTCCCCTTCGATTTAGATTCCTAACTACTCCCACATTTTGCGGTGCAGTTTAACCAAATTTGGGTATCTTATAGTCGTGATTCATATCGAGCCCGTCTGGGTATTAGCGCACGTCTACGATGAGTCTACGATTTTAAAAATAATTTAACATCATTTTTTATTCCATTTTAATGCATAATTTTTCGTGTGTCGATGGCGGCGGAGTTGGCGTCCATGGTCACACCTGCACCTGTGTTGCTTCTCCCCCTTCTTCCCTCCCTCGTGAAGCTGTGGGGAAGGGAGTGTAAGGAAATCAACATCGTAAAGCGTTGTCAAGGAGACCAGTGTTCTTTTAGAACGACTTCATGGCTTGAAGACACCAAAACAGAAATGGCTAAGAAAGCCCGAATTGGCATCTATAAGGGAAGTAACTCTCTAAAAATGCTTATATAGTTATTTCCCTTACAAACCCAAGCAACGCCGGGCGATACTGCTAGTCTTTATATATAAAAGTGAAGTTGTGTGTCTGTCTCCTACGATTTAGATTCCTAACTACTCCCACATTTTGCGGTGCAGTTTAACCAAAAGCGGGTATCTTATAGTCGTGATTCATATCGAGCCCTTCTGGGTATTAGCACGCGTCTACAATGAGTCTACGATTTTAAAAAAAATTACCATCATTTTTTCCCATTTTTAATGCATTTTTTTGCTATTATATAAGGGAAGTAACTCTCTAAAAATGCTTATATAGTTATTTCCCTTACAAACCCGAGCAACGCCGGGCGATACTGCTAGTTTGGAATAAATGTTTGGAGTTGTCTATCATGGATGGAACAATTCAAGAACTGTGAACAGAAGTTCTTGGAAATAATTATGACATGAAAATTTAATCTTATACATTAATAAGTGAAGGCACGTGGCTTAGTGGTTAGGGTGTTCCACTCACAATCGTAAGGTCATGAGTTCAATTTCTGGTGATGCGTAAAGTCCTTAAGCAAGACACTTTATTCCACACTGCTCCAGTTCACTCAGCTGGCAAAAACGAGTTGCACCTGTAATTCAAAGCTGAATCACCTTGAGAACTGTGTTAAGGGTACATGTGACTGTGGAGTACTCAGCCACTTGAATGTTAATTTCACAAGCAGGCTGTTCTACAGATTGGATCAACTGGAACACTCGCTGTCGTAACCAATGAAGTGCCAGTTTTTTTGTTTCTTTTTGTTATTTTTACTTTAATAGCTTCTAACATGAACTAAAATCTGAAATGATTCTCTTTGAGATTTCTAACAAAATGTTTCTTTTGTGAGATAAGAGTAAAAAAAAAACCTGTACAAATTAGACAATAATATATGTTAAATTATTAATGAATAATGCCACAGGAAAATACAATACAAACACATAGAAAAACATTAACTATTAAGTGAAAATAATGGCCACGGCACTCAAACTAAATACGGAAGTTCACTGTTTAATTATCACAACACATATATAACTCTTAAAGATCACAAGTAGCACTTTGCCACAAATACAAAATACAGGTTTATAGGAATGTAAGAGCTAAGAGTGAACTGAGACAGTTTTGGAAACACAATAAACAGAATTAATGAAGATTTAGAAATACCACTAAGTCATAACAATGGAATAACACCATTGAAGTAATTAACTGGTTTAGAAACTGTGGTAAGTAGCTTGTTTACCAACCACATGGTTCCGGGTTCAGTCCCACTGCGTGGCACCTTGAGCAAGTGTCTTCTACTATAGCCTCGGGCCGACCAAAGCCTTGTGAGTGGATTTGGTAGACGGAAACTGAAAGAAGCCTGACGTATATATGTGTATATATATATATATGTTTGTGTGTGTGTGTTTGTGTGTCTGTATTTGTCCCCCTAGCATTGCTTGACAACCGATGCTGGTGTGCTTATGTCCCCGTTACTTAGCAGTTCGGCAAAATAGACCGAAAGAATAAGTACTGGGCTTACAAAGAATAAGACCCGGGGTCGAGTTGCTCGACTAAAGGCGGTGCTCCAGCATGGCCGCAGTCAAATGACTGAAACAAGTAGAAGAGTAGAAGAGAGAGAGTAAAGGCAGTGAACTGGCAGAACTGATAGCATGCTGGGCGAAATGCTTAGTGGTATTTCGTCTGTCTTTACGTTCTGAGTTCAAATTCTGCTGAGGTTGACTTTGCCTTTCATCCTTTCATCATCGTTTAGCGTCCACTTTCCATGCTAGCATGGGTTGGATGGTTCAACTGGGGTCTGGGAAGCCAGAAGGCTGCACCAGGCCCAATCTGATCTGGCAGTGTTTCTACGGCTGGATGCCCTTCCTAACGCCAACCACTCCGTGAGTGTAGTGGGTGCTTTTTACGTGCCACTGGCACAGATGCCAGACGAGGCTGGCAAACGGCCACGATCGGATGGTGCTTTTTACGTGCCACCGGCACAGGTGCCAGACGAGGCTGGCAAACGTCCACGATCAGATGGTGCTTTTTATGTGCCACCGGCACAAGGCCAGTCAGGGCGGCGCTGGCAACGGCCACGTTCTGATGGTTCTCTTACGTGCCACCGGCACTGGTATCACTGCTGCTATTTCCATTGATGTTGATCGATTTCGACCCTTTTGAGGGTCAATAAAATAAGTACCAGTTGAGTACTGGGGTCGATGTAATTCCCTCTTTGTTGATTGTCTGGCCAAAGGGATTCCAGTGGATGTGGATGATACCCTTGCTGTCAAAAAAAAACAAGGGGTCATCATGAGCTTCTCACTGGACCTATTTTGTTTAGCCTCTGATGCCAGCAGAAAACACTTGCTCGTTTCATACAAGTTAATCTAGAAGCAGTCGAGAGCAAAAGTGAAAATGTGAGGAAGTGGGGTCTTCTTCATCATCATCATCATCATCATCATCGTTTAGTGTCCGCTTTCCATGCCAGCATGGGTTGGACGGTTCAACTGGAGTCTGGGAAGCCAGAAGGCTGCACCAGGCCCAGTTTGATCTGGCAATGTTTCTACGGCTGGATGCCCTTCCTAACGCCAATAATATTGAAATCTGGGGATTGTGGTGGCCAGATAAGATGTTCAACTTCACTAGAATGTTCCTCATGCCATTCAGTAACAACTTTAGCTGTGTGAATTGGTGCATTATCATCCTAAAAGATTGCATTTCCCTCCAGAAACAGTTCTGCAACCACAGAATGAATTTGATCAGATAAAATGCTTAAATAGTCTTGACTATTAATTCTGTCATGAAGGGAAACCATTGGGCCAACCGATTTCCAAGATATAGTCCCCTCCCCCCTTCATGGTTTATATAAAGGTCTGTGTTTAACAGATGAGCAATTATTTATATTTGATGAATATCTGTCCTCATTTTGTGTGTTGTTAACACGTTTCGGCTGATATACCCTCCAGCCTTCATCAGGTGTCTTGGGGAAATTTCAAACCTGGGTTCTCGTTCTTACGGTATTTTTTCAATATTATTATTATTAACCACTAAGCCATAAGGTGTAGTGGTTAATAATAATAATACATTGTTTTGTCTTGGTATAAAAGATGGGTTACAGCAAATTATCTGCTCAATACCACAGATTTGCTTGTCAGTTGTTTGACCTTAACCAGTCGAGCATGTCCCTTGGTGGCTGAAGATATGTGCATCTCTGATTACGAGCAGACGTAGTGGGTGAGTATCATAGCCATGTGTTGAGAGGGATTCTTGGAGGTTTGGATAATTCACCTTTGGAAACATGGGTGTTTCGTTCAACATCCTTAAACAACCCTTATTCAGGGACCTTTTGAGCGGGATGGGCTACTTGATCAGAAGAAAATTCTAACTGGGCCCCACCCGCAAGGTCATGTGCTGTTTATCTTGATATGAGATCACCATGTCACACACATATGGTTGTGATTTTTTTTTTATTCAGTTTTGAATTAATTATGCAAAGTTATGATATATCACCACTTTGAGATTTTAAAGAAAGTAATTGCTTATTCTTAGAATGACATTGTAGGGTAGGTGTGAGAGGCCAAATCTGGAGCCCGGATGTGGGAGCATGACATAGACCTTTGATGTGTGGGATCCTGTCAAACCACCACAGAAGACAAATGTTAAAAATGGCAAAACATACCCACAGCTGTCATCTTGTCTCCAGAAACAATACAAAACAAACGAGATTGTCTTTTGCTTAACAACAAGCAAACTGAAAAGGATCATTGTTGATTCGTTGAGATTGCCTTTCCTTCTCATGCAGAGTCAGTGGCCTCTAGGTGTTTGTTTACCTTCTCTCAAAACAAGGATAGTTTCAGTAAAGCAAGAATTTATCTTGTTTGGTATTGAACAGAACTTTCTTGGTCTTCAATGTCCAATTTTATGCCACTTGCATCAAACAATTTTCTCTTATTTTGATGTGTGTGCGTATGTGTTGGTGTGTGTGGTTGGGTGTTGATGTATGTGTGTGTATGTGTGTTGGTGTGTGTGTGTTTGTATGTTGGTGTG
>NC_043022.1:3849516-3954516 GCF_006345805.1 Octopus sinensis
GCCGACCAATGCCTTGTGAGTGGATTTGGTAGATGGAAACTGAAAGAAGCCTGTCGTATATATATATGTGTATGTGTGCGTGTATGTTTGTGTGTCTGTGTTTGTGTGTCTGTGTTTGTCCCCCTAGCATTGCTTGACAACCGATGCTGGTGTGTTTACGTCCCCGTCACTTATCGGTTCGGCAAAAGAGACCGATAGAATAGCCTTGGGCCGACCAATGCCTTGTGAATGGATTTGGTAGACGGAAACTGAAAGAAGCCTGTCGTATATATATATATGTGTATGTGTGCGTGTATGTTTGTGTGTCTGTGTTTGTCCCCCTAGCATTGCTTGACAACCGATGCTGGTGTGTTTACGTCCCTGTCACTTAGCGGTTCGGCAAAAGAGACCGATAGAATAAGTACTGGGCTTACAAAGAATAAGTCCCGTGGTCGATTTGCTCAACTAAACGTGGTGCTCCAGCATGGCCACAGTGAAATGACTGAAACAAGTAAAAGAGTAAAGAGTATAAAGTTTAATTAGTAAAGTATTTCATCATCATCATCATCATCTATTTTTCATGCAGGCATGGGTTGGATGGCTTGATTGGGGCCTGGAGAGCCAGCGGCTGCACCAGGCTCCATCACGTAAGCAAAACAGTGAGAATCTCTGATAAAGTAGACATTTAGCCTAAACACATTCCCGTATATTTGAGACAACTGTGCTGGTACGGCCATGTGATGCATATAGACAAGGACAGCCATGTAAAGAAGTACTGATCTTTAACCTGTGGAGGAAACCTGTGGATAAGGTAGACCCAGGAAGACGTGGGATGAGGTGGTGAAATGTGATCTTCAAATGTTGGGCCTTACAACATAAATACTTAGCAGTATTTCATCTGCCATTACGTTCAAATTCCGCCAAGGTTGACTTTGCCCTTCATTCTTTCAAGGTCGATAAAATAAGTACCAGTCAAGTACTGGGGTCGATGTAATCGACTTAACCCCTTTGTCTGTCCTTGTTTGTCCCCTCTATGTTTAGCCCCTTTGTGGGCAATAAAGAAATAAGTGACCAAGACCTTTGGTGATATCGCCTGACTGGCCCTCTTGCCGGTGGCACATAAAAGCACCCACTACACTCTCAGAGTGGTTGGCGTTAGGAAGGGCATCCAGCTGTAGAAATACTGCCAGATCAGACTGGAGCCTGGTGTAGCCATCTGGTTCGCCAGACCTCAGTCAAATCGTCCAACCCATGCTAGCATGGAAAGCGGATGTTAAACGATGATGATGATGATCGCACTTAAGAAGATTTGTCAAACCAAGTGAAATTGTAGTCATGGCTAATGCTGGTGTCACATAACTGGCACCTGTGCTGGTGGTACATAAAAAGCACCCTTCAAACGTTGGGCCTCACGTAAGTGACCGAGGCTACTGGTGGCATGCCATGTTTGAGAAGAATCATCAAGCCAAGCAAAAACATAGTCATGGTTGATGTTGGTGTCACGTAACAAGCACCCACGCTGGTGGCACATAAAAGCCACCCTTTGAACTTTGGGCCCCATGGAGGCGATGACAAGTGACCAGTCTTAAAGTAATTTTTGTTCCAAATATTAATCTAATCCTCATCATCATCATCATTTAATCTCCTTTTATTTTCCAAACTGGCATGGGCTGGACGGTTTGAGAAGTACAACAACCCAGAGGGCTCCACTAGGTTCTATAAGTGCTTTGGCACGATTTCCTGGACACCCTACCTAACACCAACGACTTTGCTACAGAGTGTCCTGGGTGCTTTCTATGTGGCACCAGCACCAATGATGTCACTAAGTACCTGCAAGATAAGACGCTTTAACTAAGCTGGGTATAGGCTGGAGGGAGAAGAATGTATTATAGAGGGAGAGCGAAGTGAGAGTCTTGCTGAAGAGGTGATACAAGACTTGCACACCTTGCACTTATTTCATTAAGTATTTCATTATTTTCAAAATTAACTGAAATAAAGGTTGTGTATTTCAATAGAGACATCGTAACAAAAGGGTTAGCTGTAACTTAAGCTTGCCCCTTAAGGTGCAGGGGTTCCACAAGCAACATAGCAAATTGCACAACTTTCAATGGAGAATAGCCATAAAATAGGGGAGATAACTGTGATTCGTCAATGTATTACAGCAGTGGTTCCCAACCTGGGGTCTGCAGACCCCTGGTGGTCCATAAAGGTAGTTCTGGAGGCACGGGAACTAAATTCAAAATTTCATACACACACACACACATATATAAGTGACCTCACATATGCTTGTGCCACCAAAAAGCACCAAGTCCACTCTGCTGAGTGGTTGGTATTAGGAAGGGCATCCAGCCGTAAAAATCCTGCCAAAACAGTCACAGAAGTCTGGTGCAGGGTTCTGCCTGACTGGCTTTTGTGGTACTGTCCCACCCATGCTAGCATGGAGGGCAGACGTTAAATGATGATGATGATATATATACATAAGGATAAGCATATTAAAAGGGATCCATGGGAAAACTCATTTGAATAAAAAGGGTTAGGAACCGCTGTTGAGAACAACCGCATTCCAGCCCTTTTGTTGCTTAGTTTCTATCAAACTGTCTAACCCATGCCAGCATGGAAAAACGGATGTTAACTGATGATGATGATGATGATGGCTGTCCCCTAAAGCCTAACACTCCCTTTGACATACCCAGGTGCCTCCTTGGGGATGGTACCACCCACAGAGAGAACCTCTGCTATATTGTTTACCACTGGTCTTTGAAAAAGGAGAGCAATCGGTCGTCCTGTCAATAGTAGCCCCACTTCCCCCAAATTATGACAAATGAAATATCAATGTCCACACATTCGTGCATACATACACACTCCATTGCTTCAATGCTATATTGCAACAGTTCTTAACCATTTTTTTTTCTTGCAGCACCCTTTTAATTAGTTGTTCTGCCCAGCACCCACCTAAGGGGTGAGTGAGGTGACATGACCTAAACTAACTTAAAATAGATAATAATTTAAAATTTTACAAAAAAAAAGGGGTATTGTATAAGCTTTTAACATTGAAATGATAAAAGAATGAACAAAGTTCCGGGGTCAGTCCCACTGCGTGACATCTTGGGCAAGTGTCTTCTGCTATAGCCCCAGACCGATCAATGCCTTGTAAGTGGATTTGGTAGACGGAAACTGAAAGAAGCCTGTCGTATATATGTATATATATATATATATATATATGTATGTGTGTGTGTTTGTGTGTCTGTGTTTGTCCCCCTAGCATTGCTTGACAACCAATGCTGGTGTGTTTACGTCTCCGTCACTTAGTGGTTCGGCAAAAGAGACCAATAGAATAAGTACTGGGCTTACAAAGAATAAGTCCCGGGGTCGATTTGCTTGACTAAAAACGGTGCTCCAGCATGGCCGCAGTCAAATGACTGAAACAAGTAAAAGAGTAAAGAGTAAAGTAAAAAGTTATAAATTTACTTTATACATTTGCAAGTTAATGGCTTCCTCGTACCTGACGAGATCTCATTTTGATTTTAATAACCATTACTAGTTTTATCGTGCAGAATATAATTACTATTATAGGTAAACTTTATTAGGCTAATTGTTACCCCCACCCCTCTCCCTCACCAAATACCTAATCACTAAGGCACACCTCTTCAGATAGAACAATGTTTCTTAACCTTTGTTTTTGTAGCAGCCCCTTGTAATGTAGCTGTTCTGCCTAGCGCCACCAAAGTGATAAGAAAGGTATCATGACCTAAACTGGCTTAGATGGTAATTTATAAATTTTACTCTGAAAATGGATTGTAGAAGCTTTTAACAGTGAAATGATAAAAACGTTAATTAAGACATGTTGTAAATTTACTAGTTTATACATTGTTGTTCCTTCTCAAGCCATGCCTGGCTCATAAGGGCCAGTTTCCTGGTTTCCTTGGCATATAGGTTCCCCACATGGACGGGACGCCGGACCGTCGCAGGTGAGCTGCAAGATGCAGGAGGAAAGAATGAGAGAAAATTGTGGCAAAAGAGTCAGCAGAAGTTTCGCCATTACCTTCTGCCGGAGCCGCGTGGACCTTAGGGGTTTTCGCTCATAAACACACATATCGCCCAGTCTGAGATTCGAACCCGCGATCCCTCGACCGCAAGTCCACTGTTCTAACCACTAGGCCATGTGCCTCCACAGTTTATACATTGTGAGTTAATGACCATTACTAGTTTTATCATGTAGAATATAATTATTACTATAGGTAAAATTTAATATGCCAATTATGTTACCACACTGTAGGAAGGGCATCCAGCCATAGAAACCCTGCCAAAACAGACAGGGAGCCTGAACAGCCCTTTTGTTGCTTAGTTTCTGTCAAACTGTCTGACCCATGCCAGCATGGAAAAACGGATGTTAACTGATGATGATGATGATGGCTGTCCCCTAAAGCCTAACACTCCCTTCGACATACCCAGGTGCCTCCTTGGGGATGGTACCACCCACAGGGAGAACCTCTGCTACATTGTTTACCATTGGTCTTTGAAAAAGGAGAGCAATCGGTCGTCCTGTCAATAGCAACCCCACTTCCCCCAAATTATGACAAATGAAATATCAATGTCCACACATTCGTGCATACATACACACTCCATTGTTTCAATGCCTTTTTCTTCAATGCTTTCTTCAGACAGATGAGTTTATTGGCACAGAGTTTCCTACAACCAGATGCTCTCCCAGTCGCCAACCCTCACTTGTTTTCAACTGAGCTAACGATTGTCCAGTCTGCTGAACAACTAACAACCAGGATAGGTTTTAAGCAAAGAAACAAACAATACACACACACACACACACACAAGCATTTATTACATACATACACACACACACACACACACCATGCAGAGTCCTAATCATATTTGTAGTCGTGGCTGATGCCAGTGCCGCCTGACTGGCACCCATGCCAGTGGCACATAAAAAGCACCCACTACACTCTCAGAGTGGTTAGCATTAGGAAGGGCATCCAGCTGTAGAAACTTTGCCAGATCAGCGTGGAGCCTGATGCGGCTTCCCAGCTTGCCAGTCCTCAGTCAAACCGTCAAACCCATGCCAGCATGGAAAGCGGACGTTAAACAACAACAATGAAATACACGAAGGGCTACTTTCAGTTTCTGTCTAGCAAAGCCACTCACGAGATTTCGGTCATCCTGAGGCTACAGTTAAAGACACTTGCCCAAGGTACCACACAGTGGAACTAAACTTGAAACCAAAAGATTAAAAACATAATGCAAAATAAAAACCAAAAAACAGTTTAAAATGTAAGCAAAGAACCGAGAATGGTTGGGATAGAAAATTCTTTGTAAAAAAACCAAAAACCTTACCGAAATACAGTAGTAACAGAACACATGACTACAACCAATCTGATGTGGGTTGTGAGGAACGAGATCACATATGGCACAATTGGTCAATTCTGCCATTGTCCGAGAGTCTGGAGAACTGGGTTGAGCTGGCGGCGGCTGAGGCAGAAGGTAGTATGTTAGGATACTTTTCATGCGACGGAAATTCACTAAGGGTAGAAGGAAGAATAAAAACTCCTGAAAAGACAAAGAGAAAAGAGAGATGGATGGATGGATTCCAATGTTATAGGTTGGACAATTTGGGCCGTAGTTTTGATACTACTTTATTATTTAATTCTCACTTGATGAAAACGTTCTTTCATAAATGGTCTAAAACAACAACATCATTGTCATCACTTAATGCCTGCTTTTCACTGAATCAGAGCTGATATTCTATGGCTGGGTGTCCTTCCTGACACCAATCCTCCCCTGTTTCCAAGCAAGGAATTATTGCCCTGTGACCAGATATGTTCTTGAAGAAGATTGGAAATGAATGACAATGCTTGTATGACAGTGGCACTCATTTACAACTACCATGACAAGGACACATTTACACACACAGACACACGACAGGCTTCTTTCAGTTTCCATCAACCAAATCCACTCACAAGACTTCAATTGATCTGAGGATATAGTAGAAAACACTTGTCCAAAGTGTCACGCGGTAGGACTGAACCCAGAACCATGTCACTGGGAAGCTTGCACCTGCAAACATACATTCACATATACATCCAAACATACACATACATACATCATCATCATCATCATCATCATCATCACCACTTGACATTGCCTCTGTGAGACCCCCACATTCAAAGATCATGCTTTACCACCTCATCCCATGTCTATGTGGGTCTAATTCTTCCACAGATTCTCTCCACAGTTAGAGATCAGCACTTCTTCACACAGCTGACCTCATTCATACACACCACATGAGCAAACCAGTGGAGTCATCTCTCTTGCACACCAAATCTGATGTCTCTTAAGCCCAGTTTTTCTCTCATGACGCTTACTTTGTCATACATGCACACTGATATTGTACATCCAGCAAAGCACACACACACACACACACACACATATATGCACATATATATATATATATATATATATATATATATATATATATATATATATATATATATATATATATATATATATATATATATATATATATATATATATATATATGCATATATATATGTGTGTGTGTGTGTATGTGCGCTTTGCTGGATGTACAATATCAGTGTGCATGTATATATATTCTCTCACACCATCTCCAATGAAGATATATATATATGTATGTATAAGATTCATCATCATTTAACATCCGTTGTCCATGCTGGCATGGGTTGGATGGTTTGACCAGAGCTGGCAAGCTGGAAAGCTGCACCAGGCTCCAATTGTCTGTTGTGGTATGGTTTCTACGGCTGAATGCTTTTCCTAATGCCAACCACTCCAAAAGTGTAATGGTTGCTTTTATGTGCCACTGGCACGGGTGCCATTTGGATGACACCAGTATCTGCCACGACTGCGATTTTGCTGGGCTTGATGGGTCTTCTTCTCAAGCACGACATAATGCCAAAGGTCTTGGTCATTGCCTCCGTGAGGCCCAACACTCGAAAGGAACTAAGACATTTTGCCTCCATGAGGTGCAGCAATTCAAAGGAACTCAGCCACCTTGCCTCCATGAGGCCCAACACTCAAAACGAACTCAGCCATTTTGCCTCCGTGAGACCCAATGCTCAAATAAAAATATATGTGTGAAAATGGAGATGAGTACAAACATTCCCATGTGAGAAGCTTAAAAATTGTAGAGTGATCCCGGTTTACGTAAAACCATTGGTAGCCACAAATAAAGAATATTTATCCATCAGTGTGGTGTTGAACATTCATTCTTACCATTCGATATTAACATGTGTACATAGATATATATCTGTACATATATATATATATATATATATATACACAAGATAAGGGCAAAAGAAAAATTCTAATGCCAAATATGCCAAAAAAAGACAAGACTTTTCAATAACCATTATAAATTATGCGCATAAATTATAATGGTTATTGAAAAGTTTTGTCTTTTTTTCGGCATAGTTGGCATTAGAATTTTTCTTTTGCCCTTATCTTGTAAATTATTAATAAATTTAACCTTTAAAGGAATTTTTTGATATGCTGGCCATTGATAAAATTTTTTTCCCGAAAAAAATTTTATCCTATATTATAATAAGAGATTAGTTATTATATCATCATCATCATCATCATATATATATATATATATATATGTATATGTGTGTGTGTGTGTGTATAGTGCATGTATGTGTAACACAATGAATGCGATTGTTAATACTCACTGAGAATCCATGCCATAATATCTCTCGTGTTAAATAATCAAAGGAGACCTGGAGAGAAAGGAAAACACATCAAGATTTACTCAAAGACATGGATAGACATACATCAGGATTTCCTCAAACCAATAAACCATTCCGTTTTTATTTTCTTCAAACATCTTGAATCTACAATCACATGATGCCAAGTGTACTATACTTTTCAAAAAAGGTAAGGTGTAATTTGAGTGAAGTTTGGCTGCTATTTCTTACCAGTCATGTGCTGCACTGGATTAACCATTACACAAAATAAGGACATGGTTAAGGCATCAAGAGAAGGGGAGAGGGCACCACAGAAATGGTAAATGGTCTACGGCACAAAATTACTTGAAACTTGCTAAAATAAAACATTATTGTGCATGCCTTTCCAAATGTATAAAGGGTCACAAATTGCTCAGCTAAGCATTCATTTTCTCCATTGAAGTACCCTATTTTAATGTGTATAAGGAACCCTTTTTTTGTCAGAAATTAGGTGAAAAAAATATGGGAGTTTCTTATACATGGATAGTATTATAATCTCTTACAAAACCTTTTCCCCAAATTTTAAGCCCCACAAAGAATTAGGGGGTTCCTTATATACAAGGGTTTCTTATACATGTTAAAATACGGTATATTAAAAATCCCATCAGAACACCTATGCAATGAGGCAGGTTGGATGCCTTATCTCTGTTAATTATAGAAGCAGATGTGTTTTGTAAGATTAATTCTGAGGATCTGATCAAAGACTTTGCAATTTTTCAAAAAAATAAGAGAAAACTTTTCAAATATAAATAAAATAGAAATATACAAAAAAAAACATTATTTTCCATTTTTCTGTTAGTTTTGTTTCATTTTGAAAAATAAGAATTTATTTTAAGGTTTATTATTGTTTATATTTCAAATTACACAAACAAGGGGACGCCAAAAAGTTCCTGGCTTTGGGTAAAAGAAAACACAGTAGGGTCAGTTAATTATGGTTTTATTCAACACATTCCCCTCTCAGATTCACACACTTATTGCAGTGGTCCTTTAGTGTTTTTCTAAGCCCTGTAAAAGAATTTGGAAGGCTGGACCCCAACCAGGCCTTTTGTGATACCTTTAAAGCCAGGAATTTTTCAGCACCCCTGCATATATATGGTGGCACCAAAATATTTTAAGAGCTTAAGGCCTCTGTGAGTTTTAACCAAGCCCTGGATCCATGTGATTGCAAAGCTAACTTCCTAACCACACAGCTGTATCAACATATATTTTCTATAATCTATTTTCACAAAAATACCTAAGTGTTAAACAATACCGTTCCTTTCTTCTTGAATGCTCAATGTAAACGTCCTGGTTGGCCAGAAAATGCCTGCATTTACAACAGTCTTGCAATTAACAAAAACATAGGAGAAAACTTCTCGAATTTAAATAAAGTGGAAGTATAGGCGCAGGAGTGGCTGTGTGGTAAGTAGCTTGCTTACCAACCACATGGTTCCGGGTTCAGTCCCACAGCGTGGCATCTTGGGCAAATATCCTCTACTATAGCCTCGGGCCGACCAACGAGGCTGGCAAACGGCCACAATCAGATGGTGCTTTTTATGTGCCACCAGCACGGAGGCCAGTCGGGGTGGCGCTGGCAACGGCCACGTTTGGATGGTTCTCTTACGTGCCATCGGCACTGGTATCACAGCTACAGTTTCCATTGATGTTGATCGATTTCAATTTTGATTTTCACTTGCCTCACCAGGTCTTCACAAGACCTGTTGAGGTATAAAACATGGTAATTAAAATAAAGGTGAAACATGAGTATTTCTTCTCACCTGTCGTATTAGTTGCTTTTGTGGATGGACGGAGCGAATCCCCAACACTCGCTCAGTGAGAGACGAATAACAACCCGATTGCAGAAAGAGGGCAAAGTTGATGAGGGCAGCGATTTTGAGGGATTTCTCACACCACTGGAGGTATTTGTTTATCTGAAGAGGAAGAGGAGGAGGAGGATTAGCAGCAGTTTGTGTGCACGTGTGTGTGTGTTCAGTAGTTTATGTGTGTGTATACAGTAGTTTATGTATGTGTGTGCATGTGTATACAGTAGTTTATGTATGTGTGTGTGTATGTGTACGTTTGTGTGTACAGTAGTTTATGTATGTGTGTGTGTACAGTAGTTTATGTATGTGTGTACTGTAGTTAATGCATGTGTGTGCATGTGTATACAGTAGTTTATGTGTGCGTGTATGCTCATGTACAGTAGCTTATGTATGCACATATGTGTATGTGTACAGTAGTTTATATATGCACGTATATTTGTGTTTATGTGTGTGTTTGTGTGTGTGGTGTGTGTGTGTGTGTTTGTGTGTGTTGTGTTTGTGTGTGTTGTGTGTGTGTGTGTGTGTGTGTGTGTGTGTGTGTGTGTGTGTGTGTGTTTGTGTGTGTGTGTTTGTGTGTGTGTGTGTTTGTGTGTGTGTGTGTGTGTGTGTGTGGTGTGTGTGTGTGTGGTGTGTGTGTGTGTTGTGTGTGTGTGTAATCCAATGGAAGAATGAAAGGAAAGCTGCGAGAACCTTTTCCTTAGTCTTGGACGTGGACAGACCCAAACTGTCGATGGTCAAGTTGAGCCGTTCTTTGAGCCAAGGAATGATGATCAGAATGAAGCCATGGAGCAGCTTCTGCTTCTTCGACATCCAAGGATTGGTTTTGTCTTTGGCCCTGGCGTTGGCATAGGTGAGTCGGAGGAGCTGCTGGCCGACCGAGGCGCCAGTCGCAAACACGGAGAACTGGTCAATGGAAAAATTCAAGACAAAAAAACTGGTGAAGACATTAGCACTAAAAAGGGGGCGGGGGCAGATGGGGGTAAGAGCGGTTTTGGAGATGGTTATGAGGATGATGGTGGTGGTGGTGGTGGTGGAGGGGGTTGTGTGGATGATGGTGGCGGATGGTGATGACGGTGGTAGAGGTGATGATAGGATGGCAGTGGTGATGATAGGATGGTAGTGGTGGTAGAGATGATAGTAGTGGTGGTGATGGTGGTGGCGGTGACGGCAGTGGTGGTAATGGTGGTAGTGGTGATGATGGTGCTGTTGGTATTGATGGCGGTGAGGGTGGTGATGGTGGTCATATGAATGATGATGGGAGGGGGTGATGGTGATGACGGTAGTTGTGGTAGGGTAAACAAGGATGATTTTGATGATGATGATAATGATGACACAGATAAGTATGGTGATGCTGATGGTGATGACAACACTAACTAATAATTATGACAGCTGATGGTGATGACAACGACAAGGATGACAATGATGATGATGATGATAACAATACAGATGGGTAATGACAATGATAATAATGATGAAAATGATGATGTTGATGATGATGACATCTGGGATGAGAATGATGACAATACTGATGACTGAGACCATAGTCACGGCCAATGCCAGCCTCAGGTCAGTGACACCCACGCCAGTGACACATAAAAAGCACCTGTTACACTCTCAGAGTGGTTGGCGTTAGGAAGGGCATCCAGCCATAGAAACCTTGCCAGATCAGATGAGCCTGGTACAGACCCCTCAGCTTACCAGCTCTGCTCAAACCATCCAACCCATGACAGCATGGAAAGTGGATGTTAAACATCGATGATGATGATGATGATGACCAATGTGGTGATGAAAATGCTGGTCATAATTCTGATGATGGCTAAGAATACGAAAAGTAAAAAAATACAATCAAGGGGAAACGAAAGCTCAAACTTACTCTCCATATCACAAACTTGAGTAAGGCTGTTATCTCTGGATCCAGTTTCGTTAACAAAGACAACTAAAAAAAGAAAAGGAGAAAAAATTGCAAAATTAAAAAGGGAAAACAAACGTAGGTGCAGGAGTGGCTGTGTGGTAAGTAGCTTGCTTACCAACCACATGGTTCCGGGTTCAGTCCCACTGCGTGGCATCTTGGGCAAGTGTCTTCTGCTATAGCCCCGGGCCGACCAAAGCCTTGTGAGTGGATTTGGTAGACAGAAACTGAAAAGAAGCCCGTCGTATATATGTATATATATGTGTATGCGCGTGTGTGTTTGTGTGTGTGTGTGTGTGTGTGTATGTTTGTGTGTCTGTGTTTGTCCCCCTAGCATTGCTTGACAACCGATGCTGGCGTGTTTACGTCCCTGTCACTTAGCAGTTCGGCAAAAGAGACAGATAGAATAAGTACTGGGCTTACAAAGAATAAGTCCCAGGGTCGATTTGTTTGACTAAAGGCGGTGCTCCAGCATGGCTGCAGTCAAATGACTGAAACAAGTAAAAGAGTAAACAGAGAGTAAAGAGTATGGCATGTGGAGATTTTTTTGGAAAATCACAGGAATTAGGTGCAGGCGTGGCTGCATGGTAACACGTTTGTTTCCCAACCACATGATTCCGGGTTCAGTCCCACTGTGTGGCACCTTGGACAAATGTCTTCTACTATATCCTTGGGCCAACCAAAGCCTTGTGAGCGGAGGTGGTAAATGGAAACTGAAAGAAACCCATCATACATATATATATATATATATATATATATACAAGTTCAGCAAAAATTTCAAGATAATACTATTCTATATATTTGGGGATGAGGAATTATGAACGGATAGGTGTCCTCGCCTTGTTTGTTTGTTCTCATCACCAACATACGTTAGGAATGGGAAGAGTGTACCCCATTAGTCAAATAAAGAGTTTGGTTCGAAATTTCCCGAAGACACCTGATGAAGGCCGGAGAGTAAATCAGCCGAAACTTTGTGGGAACAACAAACAAGATTTCAGGATGCCAAGAAAACCCAAGAAAATGCAACAAGGCAGCTGCTCCCTATCCCAAAACAAGGATTTCCAGGAATGGTTCCATGAATGGAGACAACGCTGGATAAAGTGTGTGGCTTCAGAAAGGGGTTACTTTGAAGGAGATTAAATCCCGAATTGCTGTGGGTTGTATTTTTCCTTTTATAGCACCAGACTTGATACTTTTTAATCATATTTTGTATATGTAAATTCTGGTGACCATTTACAGACAGACCGACTGAGTCGTTAGATAATTGTTTTGACCATAAATTCAGAGGACAAATAACTGACAATAAAGGATTTCACCAAGGTCTTCAACTAATAATGGGGGCCTTAAGTTTTTTTGGTCCTGAGCAAACAGACTAATGATAAAAGGTATTCCAGCCGTACCCACCCCATTTTTTGCTCTCTGTGCAGAGAGTGAGGACCGCATTACCTCATATGGTTTTTCTTGGAAGTTGAGGTGCGATTTGAGGCGATCTGCAGGTCAAGCGACAACCAAGAGACATACTCGTGATCTAGCCTCTATTTGCTCATTCACCCTTCAGGAAAAAGCGGCCAAATCTTCTTCAAATCACAAATTACTAAGTTCAAAATGAAGAGTCATACTGAAGATTGTAGTCTAGCAAAAACAAAAAAAGACGTCGGGGCAGGTTCTTTCATCAAATACCGGTTCGATCAGAACAGAACTGGGGACCAAACAACGAAATGGATTCAGACAAAATTGAGGGGGGGACAACTCCTAGTGGTTCCAGATTCAAGGGAGAGAATTAGGTTTTTTGTCTTGAAAACTTCAAATGTTTAATATATTAT
The DNA here is from genome assembly GCF_006345805.1 of Octopus sinensis. Classification (NCBI taxonomy): domain Eukaryota; kingdom Metazoa; phylum Mollusca; class Cephalopoda; order Octopoda; family Octopodidae; genus Octopus; species Octopus sinensis. The sequence goes on from NC_043022.1 coordinate 3,862,802, forward strand.
AATATATAATATATATATATATATATATATATATATATATATATATAATATATATATATATATATATATATGAGGTATACTTGCCATCTCAATATGGCTAACCACTAAGGTTGGGTGTTACTGTAGCTTGTAGCCCCAGGAGAACATCGTCTCCAGCTGGCCTAAATTAACATTTCTCAAGATGTGATGGAAGCCCCACGGGGCTTGGGTTAGTCGAGAATGGAGTGTAAGTTAGTAAAAAATGAGTAAAATTTGCAACAAAACCTTAATTAAAACCTCTTTTGAAAGTCACTTCTGTATGTATGCTTGTATGTATTTATATATGTGTGTATAGATTGCTTGAAGTGGTGCACAGATTTTATATATTAAGAGAAAGGCAAAAGAATTTTCTGTAAAACTCATATTTGAGGTGTCTCGATGACTGAGACGAAAGCGCTAATAAAGAATTACCCAAAATTCTGACTGCTTCCTTTTTCTTAAGAGGCGCAAGAGTGGCTATGTATTAATTAGCTTGCTTACCAACCACATGGGTCCAGGTTCAGTCCCACAGTGTGGCACCTTGGGCAAGTGTCTTCTACCATAGCCTCGGGCTGACCCAAAGCTGCTTTCTGAGTGGATTTGGTAGATGGAAACTGAAAGAAGCCTGTCATATATATATATATATACATACACATATATATATACATATATACATACATATACAGACATATATATGTACATATACATATATATATACATATACATTCTTATACATATATATATATATACACATATATATATACATACATACATACATATACATACATACATATACATTTATATACATACATACATACACACACACACACACACACACACACACACACAACACACACACACACATATAATTAGGAAGGGAAGCCAGTTGTAGAAACTCTGCCAGGTCAGATTGGAGCCTGGTGCAGCCATCTGGTTCACCAGGCCTCAGTCAAATCATCCAACCCATGCTGGCATGGAAAGCGGATGTTAAACGATGATGATGATGATGATAGATATATACATGTACATATAGAGTGGGCTATAGCAGCCCATGTATGACTGAAAGACTTTACCAGGTGGTGCTATTGAGTTAGACCTTGCCTGGACCTATAATGGCCGAAACCTATCAAAGTTATCAAAGTCTGTGTCTGTGTTTGTCCCCCCACCATTGCTTGACAACCGATGTTGGTGCGTTTACATTCCCTTAACCTAGCAGTTTGGCAAAAGGGACCAATAGAATATGTAGTAGACTAACAAAGTATAAGTTATGGGGTCGATTTGTTCAACTGAAGGCAGTGCTCCAGCATGGTCACAGTCAAATGGTTGGAACAAATAATAGTAAAAGAGTATATATATATACAGGAGTGGCTGTGTGGTAAGTAGCTTGCCTACCAACCACATGGTTCCGGGTTCAGTCCCACTGTGTGGCATCTTGGGCAAGTGTCTTCTGCTATAGCCCTGGGCCAACCAATGCCTTGTGAGTGGATTTGGTAGACGGAAACTGAAAGAAGCCCGTCGTATATATATATAATATATATATAATATATATATATATATATATATATATATGTATGTGTATGTGTGTGCTTGTGTGTCTTGTTTGTCCCCCTAGCATTGCTTGACAACCGATGCTGGTGTGTTTTACGTCCCCGTCACTTAGCGGTTCGGCAAAAGAGACCGATAGAATAAGTACTGGGCTTACAAAGAATAAGTCCGGGGTCGATTTGCTCGACTAAAGGCGGTGCTCCAGCATGGCCGCAGTCAATGACTGAAACAAGTAAAAGATATATCTTCCATATAAAAAAAATGCAATGTGTCTTGTAGGTCATGCTGGTAAAGGGAGACTAAAACAACAAATGAAGTGGGAGTGAGTGACAGTGAGAGATGCTAAATATAGGCGAAGTGTTGTCAGCTCTGAAGTTGCTGGTTTTTTAATGAAAATGAACTCCATTTTACTGTAAATTTTATTTATCTATTTCACACAGGCCGACATATCTTACAATAAAATGCAGTGTTTCACTTCCATGAAGCCGCTTGAAACAAAGGAAATGCAACCAGGGAGTGGAGTGATTCCAAGTAGGAATCTTAAATGTCGGAAAAGCAAGTATTTTGATAAAAAGTATAAAACTGTAAATCTTGTTGTTTTAAATAAACAGTTTCTTTTTTCTTTTTTGTCCTTTGGAAAAACACCTTCATTTATTCCAGAAATAATTCATAGAAAATAAAAAGAAACAGAAAAAAAGAGAAAGACAAGAAAGGAAAAGAGAGACCCCTTTTTCTTTTCTTTCTTTTTTCTTTACTCTTTTACTTGTTTCAGTCATTTGACTGCGGCCATGCTGGAGCACCGCCTTTAGTCGAGCAAATTGACCCCGGGACTTATTCTTTGTAAGCCAAGTACTTTTCTATCGGTCTCTTTTGCCGAACCGCTAAGTGACGGGGACGTAAACAACCGGCATCGGTTGTCAAGCAATGCTAGGGGGACAAACACAGACACACATACCAACATACACACACATACATATATATATATACTATATACGAAAGGCTTCTTTCAGTTTCTGTCTACCAAATCCATCACAAGGCTTTGGTCGGCCCGGGGCTATAGCAGAAAAAGACTTGCCAAGATGAACGCCAGTGGGAGAACCCGGAACCATGTGGTTGGTTAGCAAGCTACTTACCACACAGCACACTCCTGCGCCTTTTCTCGTCTCTTTTTTTTAGTTTTGCATTTTCTATAAATTATGCCTGGAATAAACAAAAATTTGGTAATAAAATACACTAAGGGATGATAGGAGTTCACTCACACACACACACACACACACACACACACACACACATGCATGCAACCAATGTAACTTCTGATGGTGTCAAATGACAGAGAATGAGGGTTAGAGAATAAAAATGTTATTGTGAGAGTTTGTATTTTTTTCCTTTTTTTTTTTCCTTTTCTATATTCACCTATTTTTTCAATAAATTTGCGCAGGAGTGGCTGTGTGGTAAGTAGCTTGTTTACCAACCACATGGTTCTGGGTTCAGTCCCACTGCGTGGCATCTTGGGCAAGCTTCTTCTACTATAGCCCCAGGCTGACCAAAGCCTTGTGAGTGGATTTGGTAAATGAAAACTGAAAGAAGCCCATCGTATATATGTATATATATATATGCATTTGTGTGGCTGTGTTTGTCCCCCTAGCATTGCTTGACCACCGATGCTGGTGTGTTTATATCCCTGTTACTACGGTCAAAAGAGACCGATAGAATAAGTACTGGGCTTACAAAAGAATAATCCTGGGGTCGAGTTGCTCGATTAAATGGTGGTGCTCCAGCATGGCCGCAGTCAAATGACTGAAACAAGTAAAAGAGTAAAGAGTAAGGGATGATGGGAGTTCACACACATACACACACACACACACACATGCACGCAACCAATGTAACTTCTGATGGTGTCAAATGACAGAGAATGAGGGTTAGAGAATAAAAATGTTATTGTGAGAGTTTGTATTTTTATAATTTTTTGCTTTTCCTTTTCTATATTCACCTATTTTTTTTCAATAAATTTGGTAATTGTTTATTAAAAAGAAACAAAATAAATTTAAAAAAAAAAGAACACTCTTTAACCCTTTAGTGTTCATATTATTCTGCCAAAATGAATCCTTTTTAATCCACATTGTTTTGAACTAATCATGCATTATCTTGTAGCTATGAGATTTTGATGAGGTAGCTGTTAATTTTTAAAACGATATTGTAGGGTTGGTGTGAGAGACCAGATCTGGCCAGTTTGACCATAAAACAGGCAGAATACTTTTGGCCGGATATGGCCGATTTAAATGCTAAAGGGTTAAAGGATCTACCACTGATTCAATGAAACGAGCAGACGACATTCAAGGAGGTCAAACAGCAGTCAACCCCAATATTAAAGCATGTTGCCGGTCAGTGTAGAAAAATATTGTTTCAAGCAGAATTAAGACCATCATCATCATCATCATGTAGTGTCTGTTGTCCATGCCGGCATGGGTTGGACGGTTTGTCCGGGGCTAGCATGCTGGAAGGCTGTACCAGACCCCAGTCTGATTTGGCATGGTGTTCTACGGCTGGATGCCCTTCCTAACACCAACCACTCTGAAGAGGGTAATGGGTGCTTTTACGTGCCACCGCATGGGTGCCATCTGTGTGACAACGGGGTGCTTTCACATGCCACCAGCACAGGTGCCAGTTTGTGTGACACAGGTATCAGCCATGACTGAATTTTGCTCGGCTTGGAGGGTCTTCTCAAGCATGACATAATACCAAAGGTCTTAGTCAGTGCCTCCATGGGGCCCAATGCTCGAAAGGTGTGTAAATATATCATGAAGAGAATAACTCCAGCAGACCGTGAAGAAGCTATATTTTACGTTGAGTTTTGTCTTTACTTAGACAAGTTTCATTAATTTCGTATCAAGTGTCGTCTTCCCCTGATCCACTTTCATTTGACCAAGATATCTAACATTGTTGTTGCACTTCCATTATTTCTCGTGTCTAAGGATGGGTCCTGATGTGTGTGAGTCTGCTTTGAAATGGAGAAATGAAGAAGCAAATTGACCTCATCTTCACTTTTGCATTTTGCCCCAGCTAAATTTTATCTTTGATATGCTCAAAGAGAACAGTGATAATTTTCCAAAATACTGTTTTTAATGCATTTAGAGAAGATAGAGTTTCTGTAAATTATGAATAATCATTAAAAAAATACATATTTCTTCTCAAAGTCAAAAATTCAGTAAAAACTCCTCATCGTGATCCCCCAATCCCATATATGTGTGTGTGTGTGTGTTGCCATGTAGTAAAAAGTTTGCTACTCAGCCACACTATAACCCAGGGCCAACTAAAGCCTTGTGAGTGGATTTAGTAGACAGTTAGCTGAAAGAAGTCTGTCATATGTGTATATATATATATATATATATATATATGTATGTGTGTATGTGTGTGTGTATGTATGTGTGTGTGTGTATATATATATGTATGGTGTATGTATATATATATATGTATGTGTGTATGTATATATATATATATATATATATATATATATATTATATATATATATATATATAATATATATATACATATGTGTGTGTGTATGTCATTGTGTTTGTGTTTGTCTCCTATCACTGCTTGGTTTGTTTATGTCCCTGCAAAAGAAAGTGATAGAATATCCATCACTTAAAAAATAAGTAATAGAATATAGGGCTTCATTCAACTGGAACCCTCTATATTACATGGCTGCACTCTAATGGCTGAAACAAATAAAAACTTTTATATATATATCACCATCATATATATCATCATCATTTAACACCCATTGTCCATGCTGGCATGGGCTCCACAGTTTGAACAGGGCTGCTAAGCTGGAAGGTTGCAACAGACCCCAGTCTGATTTGGCAAGGTTTTCTATGGCTGGATGCCCTTCCTAATGCCAACCACTCCAAGACATTACAACTGTATCTCATTGTTCAAGTGCTTCAATTCTATGTATGTACGTATATTTACTAGATTGCCAGCATGGTTTTTTTAAAAAACTTTTTAAACATTTTATCAGTCTCTTTAGCTGAACCACTAAATTATGAGGATATAAAGACACCAACACCAGTCATAAAGCAGTGGTGGGTGACAGACAGACAGATACACATCTATGCTGAGTAAAGCCATGGCTGGCCATAGGCATGGTCTTTATGTCCCTCTCTCAGTTGAGAGATCCTAGTATCGTGGACTGACAGGTACTGTGGTCACATAGATGTACCTCATGCAGGTGCCACGTGAAACTCGCCCATGCTGGTTCCACACACAACCACCCAGTACATTCTGTGGAGTGGTGGGTGTTAGGAAGGATATCTAGCTGTAGAAACCATGACACAATGGACATGGAGCCTGGACAGCTCTCCAGCTGACCATCTCCTATGAAAGTATCCAACCCATGGAGAACAGGCACTAAATGATGATGACAATGATGATGATATATATTCTTTAATTCTTTTACTTATTTCAGTCAGTTGACTGCAGCCATGCTGGAGCACCTCCTTTAGTTGAACACATCAACCCCAGGACTTACTCTATTGGTCTCTTTTGCTGAAGTGCTAAGTTATGGGGATGTAAACACACCAACATCAGTTGTCAAGTAATGGTGGCAGGGAACAAACACAGACACGCAAACATATATACCCACACACACACACACACATATATATATATATCTATATATATATCTATATATATATCTATATATATATATATATATACATACATATACATGTGTGTGTATATATATATATGTATGTATGTATGTATTTGTGTGTTTATGTTTGTCCCCCACCATCGCTTGACAATAATGTTGGTGTGTTTATGTCCCCCATAACTTAGCAGTTCGGTAAAAGAGACCGAATATATAAGTACTAAGCCTACAAATAATAAGTCCTGGGGTTGATTTGTGCAACTAAAAGCGGTGCTTCAACATGGCCACAACCAAATGACTGAAACTAGTAAAAAAAAAGAAAAGAATATATGCATGCACGCGCACACACACACACACACACACACACAAACACACACACGCACACACACACACACACACAAACACGCACACACACAAACACACACACGCACAAATAGAAATAAACGTCGAGTGGCATCCTAATTTCTAACCCTTACCATTAGACCCTATCTGCCAACCACCAAGATACAATATCTCTTTGCTTGCCCTTCGACCTCTAAGCTCAAATGCTGAGAGATCTATGTCCCGGCATTCCACCTGCTGACTGACCCGCATTTCTTATCTACACCAATTTACAATTGTTGTCAGGTGTGCCTCATGCTATACAAACATACGCGTGGGTGGTGGAAATAAACTTCTTTTAATGTCTGCCTCTCAGTGCTTGCATGGTTCTGATGAAATCTGTTGAGGTAAATTCTCTATGGCCTGCTGTCATTCCTCTTGCCAAACATCTTTCCAAGCAAAGTAATATTTCCCAAAGTCCTTGGAAGAGAAACAGCAGAATGACCAGACATGTTTTCACGGAAGATTGCAAATAAACAGATTGCAAATGATGATGGTATTTGTTTATAATTAGCACAGAATGTCAAGACAAAGACATACATGGACAGACACGGACAAGGCTGGACACAGACAAGGCCAGACACAGCCATGGCTGGACACGGACACAGCTGGACACAGACATGGCTAGACATGGACAAGGCCAGATACAGACATGCCCAGACCCAGAAGGACACAGACAAGGTCGGACACGGACACAGCTGGACATGGACACAGACACAGTTGGACACAGACAAAGTTGGACATGGACACAGCTGGACATGGACACGGCTGGACAGAGACATGGCCAGATACAGACATGTCCAGAACCAGAAGGACACAGACACAGCTGGACACAGACACAGCCTGACACAGACACAGCTGGACACAGACACAGCCTGACACAGACACAGCCTGACACAGACACAGCTGGACACAGACACAGCTTGACACAGACACAGCTGGACACAGACACAGCCTAACACAGACACAGCTGGACATGGACAGACACCCACACACACACTTCCACATCTTTCACATAAATTTTTTCCAGGCTAGAATGTTTGTTTATCATTACGTCCAGCTTAACATGGCAATTGCCTTATTTACCTCAAGAAGATCTCTTGTATGTCCAAACACAACCTCCATGTTAAGCTGGAAATAAAAATTACCTTTTAATATAAAAGCTGCTTCTGTTGCTGTTAATTCTTTGGGTGTTTTGATGTTGTAGGAATCAGACCATTATCATCTCTTTAGCATTTACACTTTTTTCCCTTTTTTGTCAAATGGGAAAGCCTATTTATTCACATTGTGAGGAAATAAGGATTACATTTGACAGAAGAATCTGAATGCTAGAGGGTTAACTCTTTAGTATTTAATCTGGCTAAATCTGATCCGAATATTCTACATGCTTTATGTTCAAATCAGACAGATCCGGAAACTGAAAAGAAGCCCGTCGTATATATGTACATATATATGCGTGTGTGTGTTTGTGTGTCTGTGTTTGTCCCCCTAGCATTGCTTGACAACCGATGCTGGTGTGTTTATGTCCCCGTTACTTAGCGGTTCAGCAAAAGAGACTGATAGAATAAGTACTGGGCTTACAAAAGAATAAGTCCCGGGATCGAGTTGCTCGATTAAAGGCGGTGCTCCAGCATGGCCGCAGTCAAATGACTGAAACAAGTAAAAGAGTAAAAGAGAGAGAAAAGAGTATCCAACCTCTCATACCTTTCCTACAATCTTATTCTAAAAATAAACAATCCCATCATCAAAATCTTAAATCTACAAGATAATCCATGATTAATTAAAAACTGGAAATAAATAAGGATTACATTTGACAGAATAAACTGAATACTAAAGGGTTGAATCAACTATTTTGAACCCATATATTCTTTCTGTTTCATGTTCAAACTGGCCAGATCCAGCCTCTCACACCTACCCTGCAATGCCATTCTAAGAATAAACAATCGCATCATCAAAATTTCAGAAGCTATGAGATTCTTCTGTGAAATGTAATCCTTATTTATCCCCATTGTTTGCAATTAATCATGGATTATCTCAAAGATTTTGAGATTTTGATGAGGCAACTGTTAATTTTTAGAATGACATTGTAGAGCAGGTGTGAGAGGCCAGATCTAGTCAGTTTGAACATAAAATGACCAGATATATCCAATTCAACCCATTAGCATTTAAACTGGCCAGATCCAGCCTCTCACACTTACCTGACAATGTCATTCTAAAAATAAACAATTGCATCATCGTAAACCTGAAGCTACAAGATGATACATGACTAATTCAAAACTATTTGGATAAAAATGCTTTACATTTGACAGAGTAATCTGAATGCCGAAGGGTTGTAGAATGTCTCTGACATCTGTTTCATTTTTTAATCTCATTCCCATTCAGTTCCTGCCAGTACAATGCTGACCATCACTAGTCAACCAATTCTACCGACTCTCTTTCTATTTACTAAAGAAAGCTGAAAAATGAAAAAAAACTGTGAAGAATATTCTTTTCTACTCTAGGCACAAGGCCTGAAATTTGGGGGGAGAGGCCACTTGATTACACTGACCCCAGTACGCAACTGGTACTTAATTTATCGACCCGGAAGGATGAAAGGCAAAGTCGATCTCAGCAGAATTTAAAATCAGAATGTAAAGACAGACGAAATACCGCTAAGCATTTCATTCGGTATGCTAACGTTTCTGCCAGCTCGCTGCCTTAGGCTGTGAAGAATATTGGCAAAGAAGAAGAGATTTGGTAAAGCGGTGAGTTGTAACAATGGAAACATCCAGAAGACAAGACAAAGCCGGTTAATATGATTCTATGTTTATAAGCCTTAAAAATTCACTCTGACACTGCCTATGAGTAAAGCGTAGGGGATAAAGGTGGTGGTTAATGCAGTGTAGTTACTTTGATGTTCTGAGTTAATTCCAGGTAAGGAGCTAAGGTGAATCACAAAGACAAGTGAAGAAGGCTGGAGCATACAACAGCTGAAATGTAGTGAAAGCAACAATCAAGATGAGGACACCAAACGGAACTAATAAGGATCCCCTTCGGTCATGAATGACCATGGGATTGCACCTAGAAAGTCTTCCGCCAAGGCACAGGTTCAAGCAAGGTTGTTTATGGAAGACCAACAGTCGCCCATGCATACCAGCCTCCCTTCTCCACACCACCGATATTATCCATGGGAAAGGCAAAGGGGCCGATACAGCTTGGCACCAGTGATGTTGCAACTCACTTCTACGTCTGAGTGAACTGGAGCAACGTGGAATAAAGTGTCTTGCTCAAGAACACAACACACAGCCTGGTCCAGGAATTGAACTCACTATCTTGTGATTGTGAGCCCAATGCTCTAACCACTGGGCCATGCAGCTTCACTATTATCTGAACTAATACATAATATACATACCTGGTTGTATTCAAATATTCGACCAATTTGATTTCGAACAAGTGACACGAGTTCTTGGTCCAGCTGCCGAGCATCGAGCTGAAAATCAAATTTAAAGAATGTAAAACATTGATTGATAATTAGAGATTGATAAAATGAACGTGGTGGGGGTGGGGAGGGGACGGACACAGCAAGGGTGATGGGAGGAGGAGAAATAAGTAGGATGGTGACAGAGGTGTACGTGGAGGTAGTGAAGCAAGTCCCCACAGCTGGTTCTAATGAGTAGGGGGGGGGCGGAAAGAGAGGAGATGGCGGCTGGTACTTATTCTATCAGTCTCTTTTACCAAACTGCTAAGTTGCAGGGATGTAAAAAAACCAAGTCCTTCACTATGATCTAGTTAAGGGTACATACGCTTGTGGAGTACTCAGCCACTTGCAAGTTAATTTCACAAGAAAGCTGTTCCGCTGATCAGATCAACTGGAACGGTTGTCATAGTAACCATCTGGGAGCCAATAAGTACAGCATCTTGAGGTATTTGTCATGATTCTCAACATCAGTCGTGGACAAACTGCAACCAGCAAAGCCTTCAATGGCACACTAACGAGGAAATTACCTGGAATTTCTTTTAGTAGTGCAGCCGACCATACCTGATGTTGTCTGCTTCTTGGAAAAGTTTGTCCATGCCTGAGCTCAAATCTCACCAAAGTCAACTTCGATTTCCATCTTTTTGGAACCAATAAAAACCAGGCATGGTCAAATCCAACCAAAATATTCTGTTTTCTCTCTTTACTCTTTTACTTGTTTCAGTCATTTGACTGCGGCCATGCCGGAGCACCGCTTTTAGTCGAGCAAATCGACCCCGGGACTTATTCTTTGTAAGCCCAGTACTTATTCTATCGGTCTCTTTCGCCGAACCGCTAAGTGACGGGGACGTAAACACACCAGCATCGGTTGTCAAGCAATGCTAGGGGGCAAACACAGACACACATACACACACACACATATATATATACATATATACGACAGGCTTCTTTCAGTTTCCGTCTACCAAATCCACTCACAAGGCATTGGTCGGCCCGGCGCTATAGCAGAAGAAACTTGCCCAAGATGCCACGCAGTGGGACTGAACCCGGAACCATGTGGTTGGTTAGCAAGCTACTTACCACACAGCCACTCCTGCGCCTTTTATGTTCAAAACAATCTGATCAGGCCCCTCACACCCTCCTTGCAATGTCATTCGAAAAATATAGAATCACATCAACAAAATCTCTAAGGTACAGGATAATGTCTGATTAATTTAAAACAATGTCAGTAAATAAGAATTATAATACAATTTAATCTGAATACTGAAGGATTACAGAGGAGTAAATGGTGTGAACAAGGTTGCTTGCTGTTGTTTAAGCCCAGGTCAGACCTAGTGTCAAAGACATTCCAAGACCATCTCTTCCCAATTTTATGCAATGCACTTTCTCTGAGGAATTCTGTCCACTATACTACTAACAACTCCTCCAGTCCACCACATTACAACAACAACAACAATCATTATTATTATTATTATTATTATTATTATTATTTGATGAAAACTCACAGCTCATTTTGCTGGATATGATGGAAAGTGTCAGGTGTCCACAGCCAGCAGACTAAGGAGACACTTGTTTACTGGTCTTGCTTCAAGAACCCTGCGAAGAATTCTTGCAGTTCCAAGCAATGCTGATTTTTGTAGGTGTTCTACCTTCACACATGCACCAATCTTTTTCAGTCATGTTGGTAGTTGAGTGCTGATACTTCCAAGTGAACCAATTACTATTGCTATCACGTCTACTCTCTTCATTGACCACAACCTTCGTATTTCCCATTTCAAATCGTCACAGTTGCTTATTTTTTATTCTTTCACATTGATCCTGTTGTTACCAGGACATGCTATGTCGATTATCATACCGTGGCCGATGCCAGCCTCACCTGGCACCAGTGCAGGTGGCACATAAAAAGCACCCACTACACTCATGGAGTGGTTGGCGTTAGGAAGGGCATCCAGCTGTAGAAACGTTGCCAGATAAGACTGGAGCTTGGTGCAGCCTTCTGGCTTCCCAGATCCCTGGTCGAACCGTCCAACCCATGCTAGCATGGAGAACGGACGTTAAACGATGATGATGATGATTATTATTATTCTTCAGCAGTTTTATTTTTATAGCGTACTTTCACTTCACTACCGAGCGCAGCTCTGTGTGCCTTGGCTATGTGCTGTGATTTGCTGTGATGCTCTGATGGTTATTGTATGGAAAGTGTTCTGCGTAGGATGCGTGCAGTGCCTAGTAGTGCAATTTTCTGTATGTTATATGTGTTTGTAAGTCCTGGTGTTTTTGTTATGTATTTGTCTGAATATTTTTTTATCTTGCCTAATGCACCTATTATGATAGGAATTGTTTCTGTTTTTAGATTCCACATTCTGGTTACCTCTATTTCCAGGTCTTTGTATTTTGAAAGTTTCTCCATTTCTTTTAGAGACACATTGTCATCTGCTGTATTATTATTATTATTATTATTATTATTATCATCATTATTGTTGTTGTTATTTTTGTGTATTGACGATAAATCATTAAAAGTTGATGGAATTCTATTTTTTCTAAAAGTCAAACCATTTAACAGAGAAAAACGATGTCTGACCCAGTCGTAAAAAGGCATGTGGCCTGTTTGTTGGTGCAGCTGATCAATAACTGAACACTACAACTGCATTAATAAAAATTGATTTCTTTCGTTGATTCGGTACAAAATACTAAAAGACTGGCTGAGTGCACCAGTCAGTTGAATTAAGAACCAAGTGCGGATGAATATAAAACTAAAACAAGACGAGAACTGAACTCAGGGTGTAGAAATTGATGAGACCAAACACTGATCTGAATAATTAAATTCATTTCTAATGATGAAAAGAAAATATGCTTCAATATTAGTTTGGTCTCTCAAGTTTTGAGTTCAAACCCAAATGGAGTAAAAAGATATATCATTGTATCTGGGGAGAGTCATTCTCTTTTAGTGCCTTATTATTTAACACACTCACTGATTTGATTTCCACTCATTTACTTATTTATTTTTACTAAAATTTCCACTTATTCTTTGTAAGTGTTGTGTGGAAGTCGAACACCCCTATTGTTTGGCTTCTAATGGACTGTGCCACAATATAAATGGACGTACGCAGAGAGCTTTCAGAACAGTGTAAAAGCCGAGAGTTGCGTACTGTCGAGGATAATTACTGGTATCTTGAGTAGAAAGATTTGCAAAGAGATTATTATTATTATTATCCCGTTATATCGTTCGTCGAATATGCGATACAACAGTAAGCCTAGTATTTATTCTATTAATCTCTTTTGCTGAACCACAAAGTTACAGGGACGTAAACACAGCAACCTCAGTTGTTAAGAAATGGTGGGGGAACAAACACACACACACACACACACACATATATATATTTTTTTATCGAGTTTCAGCTCACGAGCTGTGGCCATGCTGGGGCACCGCCATCTATATATATATATATATATATATATATACATATGACAGGCTTCTTTCTGTTTCTGTCTACCAAATCCACTCACAAGGCTTTGGTCAGCCCATGGCTAAAGCAGAAGGCACTTGACCAAGGTGCCACACAGTGGGACTGAACCCAGAACCATGTGGTTGGGAAGCAAGCTACTTACCACACACCCACTCCTGTGCCTGTGTGTTTGTGTGTGTGTGTATATATATGAAGGGCTTCTTTCAGTGTCCGTCTATCAAATCTACTCACAAGGCTATGGTCGGCCCAAGGTTATAGTAGAAGACACTTGCTGAAGGTGCCACACAGTGGGACTGAACCTGGAACCAAGTGGTTGGGAAGCAAACTTCTTACCACAAAGCCATGCCTGGAAACAAAGTTTTCCTTTTGCCTATTTCTTCTGTTACAATCTGCTACACTCTCAATAAATTGCTGTGGCAACCCCTGTTGGGAGTAAATAGGCTGTGACATCTGGAAGAGTCCATTTTGCGCAAGAAGTTCATAGCTTGTTAGGAGCATATGAGAGTGGTGGTGACGGTGGAGGGGTGGGGTGGGGGGACATTCTATATATTTTTATTCCTGATGTGTTGTATGTAAATCACACGTTTACACAAAAGTCATAAAAATAGGAACTGAAAAAAACTCACGGCATTAACAGGCAAGCTGTGGCTGGTTGCAGAAGTGGGAAGGATGGGGGGGGGAGGAAGGAGATGAGGGACACTCAGGGACGCCTACTGCCTCAAAACCAAACAGTAAAGTGTGTGGGAGGTGTAACATACTTAAAAGAAATTTCAATAAATTAAAATGACACCGTGTAATGAAGAGAAAATATTGATTTCCAGCTTTGGCACAAGGCCAGCTGGGTTTTTTTCTTGGGGGGGGGGATAAGTCGATTACATCCCCCACCCCGTATCAACAGGTACATATTTTATTGACCCTGAAAGGATGAAAGGCAAAGTTGACCTGAACAGAATTTGAACTCAAATAATAATAATAATAATAATAATAATAATAATAATAAATGCCCTGATGCAGTACCAGGCAGTGGCTCTCATGGCTTCTGATCTTAACTGATAGGAAGTGTTATCATGTACATTGTTTTGTCTTGGTATAAAAGATGGGCTACAGCAAATATTCTACTCAATACCACAGATTTGCTTGTCAGTTGTTTGACCTTAACCAGTTGAGCATGTCCCTTAGTGGCTGACAATATGTGCATCTCTGATCACGAGCAGAAGTAGTGGGGGAGCATTATAGCCATGTGTTGAGAGGGATTCTTTGAGGTTTGAATAATTCACCTCTGGAAACATGGGTGGTTCTTTCAACATCCTTAAACAACCCTTATTCAGGGACCTTTTGAGCGGGATGGGCTACTGAACCTGAAGAAAATTCTAACTGGGCCCCACCTGCAAGGTCATGCGCTGTTTATCGTGATATGAGATCACCATATCGCGCACATATGGTTGTGATACATGTGCCTGGTGTACCCTTATCAGACGGGTAGTCATGATGGGTATATTGGGCTTCGTATATTTTACCCCAGTGTCACTTTGATGGCATGAACTGCTCTCTCACTCAATAATAATAATAATAATAACAGTAGTGACATAATCAAAAGTGCTACGTTGGAAACTGTGCAAAAAGTGGGGGCTAGAGAGAGGCAAGATGTGGTATGAGCACAAACTGCAGAGTGGCAGAGTGAGGGGCTAGCAAAATCCTCTGGGTTTCCCCAATTCAAACAGATTAGGTTCTAGAACATAACAGACCGGACCTAGGGGTGGTCGACAAGGTGCACCCCATGTGCTATATAGTTGATGTTGCGTGCCCCTTTGACCCACATATAGTCAAGAAGGAAGTTGAAAAGATAGATAAATACAATCCTCTTAAGTATGAAATAGCCCGGCTATGGGAAATGAAGACGGTGAAGATAGTGCCAATTATTGTTGGGTCTTTGGGGGACAGTATCAGAAGGCATCAAGGGGAATATCAAGGAATTTGGAATAGAGTGCCCAGAAGAACTGTCGCAAAAGGTTTGTCTCCTCGGCATGTCCAGAATAATCAGGAAAGTATTAGATAGCTGAAAAGAACAAACAGCATGGTACCATAGGCTGTAGATAGTAAACCCCCGACACATGCAAGACTCCATGGTTTCAAATTTTGGTAGAAGGCCAGTAATTTCATGAGGAGTAAGTTGATTATACCAACCCCAGTGCATAACTGGTACTTATTTAATCGACTCCAAAAGGATCATATAGAGAGTGCTGGAGAAGGTTCACATGCATAGGACCTGCCTAAGAGCAGACCAACACTAGACTATATACAGATATGTTTTATCTTTTACTTGTTTCAGTCATTAGACTGTGGCCATACTGGAGCACCACCTTGAAGAATTTTTAGTTAAATAAATTGATTTCAATATTCATTTTTTAAGCCTGGTGCTTATTCTGTCTCTGTTTTATCAAACTGCTAAGTTACAGAGGTATAATATATATATATATATATAATCAACTGATAAGGGTGAGAAAGTTGTATACTTATTTAATAGTACATCCATTTAACACCGAGTGGCTTAGTGCATATAAAACCCGGATTTCGATACATTTTATACATAAATATAAGAGAGCGACCACTATGTGGTCTACTCTAGCACTAAAAATAGATCCACTGGGCTTTAGCCACATAAAAAATGTTTCCGATGAATATTAGCACAACTACTGGCGCAGACAGGGCAAATATATATATATATATATATTATATATATATATATATATGTATATATTATATTAAATTAGAGACAAACCAAACAATGAAAAACTTAAGCCAATACATAAGATTATTTAATTTATATTATTTAAATATATAACAAAATTATTAAAAAAATATAATTAATATAATTTTTTTATAATTTTGTTATATATTTAAATAATATAAATTAAATAATCTTATGTATTGGCTTAAGTTTTTCATTGTATGATTTGCCTAATAGTGGTTTTGTCTCTAATTTAATATAATATAATATTTTACTATAAAATTGGATTCAATCCTAAATCTGATTTTTCCCTGTAAGTTTGGATTTATTCCCTAATATTTATTATTATATATATATATATATATATATATATATATAATAATTCATAGAACAGGCTTCTTTCAGTTTCTTCTTGTCAAATCCATTTATAAGGGCAGTGGTTAACCCAGAGCCACAGATACTAACCTAAGGTACCATGCAATGAAACTGAACGCAAAATGACTTGTTTGGGAAGCGAACCTCCTTAACCAAACTAGTTCTTTTCTCATCATCCCAAGAAGATGTGATTACAATTCCTTAAGACATTTTAATTTAAATTCCTTCTTGCTCGCTACGTGAAACTAAGTCAGCTATGGCACTCACTGTTTGCATCAAGACAGGCAACACTGTTGTCAATTGAGGTGACACACTTGTTTAAAAAAATAGCAATATGGAGGGAAGAAAGAGGCATAACAGATGCTACAGCAAATCCGTAGGCTTTCATGTTATTTTACCATTATAATTACATTCCTTTTCGACTGCTTAACCATCTGCCCTGAATCTATTTCTCGTTTTCTACACTATTTATAAAACACACCAGCCTGTCGTTCACAAGTACATGTCACTTGGTAATATGAAGCCATAGTTATCCCTTTTGTTACCATATTTCTGTTGAAATGTTCTGTGTTCCTTTCAATTCATTTTAAATATAACAAAGAATTTAGTACAATAACTTAGTTATCATTAAACTAATGATAGGAACATAAATTGTGACTAAGGTTTGGTGGAGGATTTTAATTCAGAACTTTTGAAGACAAGACATTTGTACTACAGAACCAGAGATGGTTTCAGCTGGGTTGGTATCAAAAGGGTTTATTGGCAGATTTTGTTTCACAGTTGTTTGGCTTGTTAGAAATAGCAGCCAAATCTTGTACAAATTGAAGACACATTTCACTGACTGTCTTTAACCCTTTTGTTACCATATTTCTGTTGAAATGTTCTGTATTCCTTTCAATTCATTTTAAATATAACAAAGAATTTAGTACAATAACTTAGTTATCATTAAACTAATGATAGGAACACAAATTGTGACTAAGGTTTGGTGGAGGATTTTAATTCAGAACTTTTGAAAACCAGACATTTGTACTACTGAGCCAGAGGCAGTTTCAGCTAGGTTGGCACCAAAAGGGGTTAATGACAGAAGTCCAAATACTACAGAGCCAGAGGCAGTTTCCAAATGGTTAATGCCTTAACACTTTTCTTACCATATTTCTGTTGAAATGTTCTGTATTTCTTTCAATTCATTTTAAATATAACAAAGAATTTAGTACAATAACTTAGTTATCATTAAACTAATGATAGGAACATAAATCGTGACTAAGGTTTGGTGGAGGATTTTAATTCAGAACTTTTGAAAACCAGACATTTGTACTGCAGAGCCAGAGGCAGTTTCAGCTAGGTTGGCACCAAAAGGGGTTAATGACAGAAGTCCAAATACTACAGAGCCAGAGGCAGTTTCCAAAAGGTTAATGCCTTAACCCTTTTCTTACTATATTTCTGTTGAAATGTTCTGTATTTCTTTCAATTCATTTTAAATATAACAAAGAATTTAGTACAATAACTTAGTTATCATTAAACTAATGATAGGAACACAAATTGTGACTAAGGTTTGGTGGAGGATTTTAATTCAGAACTTTGAAAACCAGACATTTGTACTACAGAGCCAGAGGCAGTTTCAGCTAGGTTGGCACCAAAAGGGGTTAATGACAGAAGTCCAAATACTACAGAGCCAGAGGCAGTTTCCAAAAGGTTAATGCCTTAACCCTTTTCTTACCATATTTCTGTTGAAATGTTCTGTATTTCTTTCAATTCATTTTAAATATAACAAAGAATTTAGTAAAATACCTTAGTTATCATTAAACTAATGATAGGAACATAAATCGTGACTAAGGTTTGGTGGAGGATTTTAATTCAGAACTTTTGAAAACCAGACATTTGTACTACAGAGCCAGAGGCAGTTTCAGCTAGGTTGGCACCAAAAGGGGTTAGTGACAGAAGTCCAAATACTACAGAGCCAGAGGCAGTTTCCAAAAGGTTAATGCCTTAACCCTTTTCTTACCATATTTCTGTTGAAATGTTCTGTATTTCTTTCAATTCATTTTAAATATAACAAAGAATTTAGTAAAATACCTTAGTTATCATTAACCCAAATTCTGCCAGGGTTGGCTTTGCTTTTCATCTTTTCAGGTTCAATAAAATAAGAACCAGTTGAAGACTACCGTTAATGTAATCAACTTACTTCCTTCCCTGAAATTCCTGGCCTTGTATCAAAATCTGAAATCAACATGTAACCTTGCTTTAAGATGGCGACAAGCTGGCAGAATTGTTAGCACTCTGGATAAAATATTTAACTGTATTTCATATGTTCTGAGTTCAAATTTCACCAAGACTGGCTTTATTTTACATCCTTTTGGGGCTGATAAAATAAGAACAAATTGAGCACTGGGGTCGATGTGATTGACTTACGCCCCTCCCCACAAAATTACTGGTGTCGTATCAAAATTGGAAATCAATATGTAACCCTGCTTTACATATTGTGTGTGTGGGTGTGTCTTTGTATCTGTGCTTGTCCCCCCAGTGCTGGTGTGTTTATATCCCCATAACATAGTGGTTCGGCAAAAGAGATTGATTGAATAAGTACCAAGCTTTTAAAAAAAATAAGCATGGAGTCAAATTCTTTCAACTAAAAATTCTTCAAGATGGCGCCCCCGCATGGCCACAACCTTCTGGCTGAAACAAGTAAGAGATAAAAGATAAGAGGTAGTTGTAGCAATTCCAAAAGTTCACCAATTAGTGGTTACACCTGTCTCCTGAGACAGGTGTAAACATTTACCATTCTAACCACAACCCAGATGAACATTGAGGGTGCCACAGCTGGAAAGACGGAGAATGAGAGAGGGTCGCATTAGGATTGGGCTGGCATTTTCTTTGAATGAAAGACAAAGAAGACCTCAATGGAGTTTGAACTCCTATGAGTTCAAACTGTGCTATCACAGACAGCCAGAGTAAACTTTGCAACATATTTTAACCAGAGTTCTAGAGTAAAGCTCCACTTCTGTCATAAATGACCATGGGATTGCACCTACAAAATTCCCCCTCTGAGGCACAAGTCTAGGTAAGGTTGTTTATGGAAGACCATCAGTTGTCCATGCATACCAGCCTCCCCCCTCTCCATGCCACTGATGTTACCCAAGAGAAAGGTAAAGGGGCCGATACAGCTTGGCCCTAGTGACATTGCAACTCATTTCTACAGCTGAGTGAACTGGAGCAATATGAAATAAAGTGTCTTGCTCAAGAACACAACACAAAGCCTGGTCCAGGAATTGAACTCACCACCTCATGATTGTGAGCCCGATGCTCTAACCACTGAACCAATGCTTTAACCACTGAACCCACAGCTGTAACAGCTGCCAATTAAATGCTCAAAATATATACACAAATATAACAAGGTGTCATTTAAACATATGGTGTGTGTGTGTGTTTACTTAAGATGCAGTCCACGGATGGTTTATCGTGATGTTTGACGCAGTTTCAATAACCATCATGTATTTTGATTATTATCATTATTCTGCTATGTATGGTGGTGAGCTGACAATGTCAGACAAATTGCTTAGCAGAAGTTCAAATTTTTCCATGGTCGACTTTGCCTTTCGTTCTTTCGGGGTTGATAAAAGACGTACAAACTCAGCACTAGGGTCAATGTAATCAACCTGCCCCTCCCCTTAAAATTTGGAATCATTATTATTATTATTGTCATTATCTTCCAATTGATTTGCATTTATTTCACCTTCTAAACAGGTTTACAACCAGAAACCTAAGACACGAATATATTGGATGGAAGGAAACTTGCGGAGAATGTCGGAAGTTGAGGTCGACACAATTTTTTTGAGTCTCATAGATTGTTGGTTCCCAAGCTGCCCTTGTGGCAAAAAAAAAATGAAATAATTATTATTATCATTGAGTGAGAGAGCAGCACATGCCATCCAAGTGACACTGGGGTACAAATATACAAAGCCCAGTATACCCATCATGACTATCAGTCTTATAAGTTATGAGGATGTAAACACACCAGCATCGGTTGTCAAGCGATGGTGGTGGGGACAAACACAGACACACACACATACATATCTATATACAATGGGCTTCTTTCAGTTTCCATCTACCAAATCCACTCACAAGGCTTTGGTTGGCCTGAGGCTATAATAGAAGACACTTGCCCGAGGTGCCACAAAGTAGGACTGAACCCAGAACCATGTGGTTGGTAAGCAAGTTTCTTACCACACACAGCCACTCCTGCACCTAGAGACAGAAAGAAACAAAGAGAGAGGATGGCTTAGTGGTTAGGGTGTTGGACTCATGATCATAAGATTGTGGTTTCGATTCCTGGGCTGGGCAATTCACTGTATCCTTAAGCAAAACACTTCACTTCATGCTGCTTCAATCCACTCAAGTAGCAAAAATAATTAATCCTGCGAGGGACTGGGGTCCTGTCCATGAGGAACATATACACCACAAAAACTGGAAAAATCAGCCCTGTGAGTCTATGATACAGGAAGGATCTTTATCCTTTTTCTTTTTATCCCATATCAACCTAGGGGTTCTCAAATTAATACAGGCAATAGCCAAATAGATGGCAGGGGCCCATATAAGCTTTTATTTACAGTAAAAAAACCCACGTGAAATAACAAACGTCGGCCACAACATCTTGTTCTGATAGAGGTGACCATCTGTCACAGCTCTCAAATACTGACCGCAACAGCCTGCTACATAAAGCACTGCTTTGTCTTTCAGACCACAACTCACAGATGAGACAGAGCAGACACACAGATCAACAATAATGTCCTGACAGTTTGGCCTTTTTTTTAATTTCTTTTTTTCCACATCAAGAGAAGTAGGATAGGCCTCTTATATATATATATATATATATATATGTAAAATGAGAGCAATAAAGAGATAGGGAGAAAGACATAGTTGTGTTTAGTTAGCATACTACTAGTGCAGTCTTCCCTCTATCTCTTTTGTTTTTTCATACACACACACACACACACACTTGTATATATATGTAGGTTTAGCAAACCAAACAGGAAAAAATAAAACTCAAGAAACATGAGTATATATATATCCTGTTTCAGTCATTTGAGCACCGCCTTCAGTCAAGCAAATCGACCCCAGAACTTATTCTTTGTAAGCCTAGTACTTATTCTATCAGTCTCTTTTGCCAAACTGCTAAGTTATGGGGATGTAAACACACCAGCATCGGTTGTCAAGCAATGGTGGCAGGGGACAAACACAGACACATGCACACATATACCACGGGCTTCTTTCAGTTTCCATCTACCAAACCCACTCACAAGGCTTTGGTTGTCTGAGGCTATAGTAGAAGACACTTGCCCAAGGTACCATGCAGTGGGATTGAACCCAGAACCATGTGGTTGGTAAGCAAGCTACTTATCACACAGCCACTCTTGCACCTATACATATATCTTTTATTAATATTTGGCTAAAATAAAAGAGTGACTCAAGGGCTGAGAGTTTCATGCGTCTGATAAATGCTAAAACATGAAACTCAGCTTTTGAGTCACTCAAAATGCTAGGGGGACAAACACGGACACACAAACATATACACACACATACATATATATATATATATACATATATACTCTCTTTTACTTGTTTCAGTCATTTGACTGCAGCCATGCTGGAGCACCGCCTTTAGTCGAGCAGATCGACCCCGGGACTTATTCTTTGTAAGCCCAGTACTTATTCTATCGGTCTCTTTTGCCGAACCGCTAAGTGACGGGGACATAAACACACCAGCATTGGTTGTCAAGCAATGCTAGGGGGACAAACACAGACACACAAACACACACACATATATATATACATATATACGACAGGCTTCTTTCAGTTTCCGTCTACCAAATCCCCTCACAAGGCATTGGTCGGCCCGGGGCTATAGCAGAAGACACTTGCCCAAGATGCCACGCAGTGGGACTGAACCCGGAACCATGTGGTTGGTTAGCAAGCTACTTACCACACAGCCACTCCTGCGACGAGTACCAGGCTTTAAAAAAAAATAAATAAAAAGGAGCTGGGGACTAGAAATTCATTCGACTAAAAATTCTTCAAGGTTCTGCCCCAGAATGGTCGCAGTCTGGTTACTGGAACAAGTAGCAAGACTTTAAAAAGATGGACAGACATATTGCCCCAGAAGCTCACACTCTGACATGAAAGACAAGAGAGGAAGATTGAAGCAATCTTTGCCAGTAATTCTTCAAACGTATCCATGAAGAACGACAGCTCTGAACAATAACCCAACCTGATATTCAAGTTTTTCTGCTTCGTTATGGTTTTAATGCTTCTTTCTGGCTGCAGGATTATTTCATAAATGCTCAGGTACTGTCAACACCTGGTTGTCGGTCTTTATTCTATTGTACTGTGTGTGTGCTTGAGTGTGTGTGTGTGTGTGTGTATGCATTTGTGTATGTGTGTGTATTTGTGTGTGAGTGCTTGAGCGTTTGTGTGTGTGTGTGTGTGTGTGTGTATGTTATGGTTGTGTGCGTTTGTGTGTGTGTGTGTGTGTGTGTTGTGTGTGTGTGTGTGCATTTGTGTGTGAGTTTGTGAGTGTTTGAACGTTTGTGTGTGTGTGTGTGTGTATGTTATGGTTGTGTTTGTGTGTGGTGTGTGTGTGTATGTTATGGTTGTGTGCGTTTGTGTGTTGTGTGTGTGTGTGTGTGTGCATTTGTGTGTGAGTTTGTGAGTGTTTGAACGTTTGTGTGTGTGTGTGTGTGTATGTTATGGTTGTGTTTGTGTGTGGTGTGTGTGTATGCGTGTGTGCATGCGTTTGTGTGTGAGTTTATGAGTGTCTGAACGTTTGTGTATGTGTATGGTTTTGTGTGTATATGTGTGTGCGTTTGTGTGTTTGTGTGGCTGTGTGTGGGTGTGTATGTGTGTGTGCACACATGTGCATGTTTCTGTGTGCACAACATTCCAAAAGTCACTAGATACCTCTCCTTCTACTCTTTTATATCTAAGAAAGTCAACTCGTTAACTACAATGCCTAAATAGGTTAAATACAAGATTAAGTCGTTTAGATGTGTCAATCAACATTATTTGGTTTCTAGCAATGAACCTTTCGAAAAGAAAAAAAAGAATGGCATCTATTTATTTTTGAGCTGTGTGTGTGTCACATTAAAAGTACATGTGCTGGTGTCAAATAAAAAGCACCCCGGGTGCTGGTGGCACGTAAAAGCACCTGTGCCAGTGCCACATATAAAGGACCGGTGCTGGTTCCACATTAAAGGGAGAAAAGTACACTCTGTAAAGTGGTTGGCCTTAGGAAGAGCATCCAGTTGCAGAAACCATGCTGAGACAGGCAATTGGAGCCTGGGGCAGCTCTTCAGGTGGCCACCACCTGTCGAATCATCCAACTCATAATGGAAAGCAGACATTAAATGAAGATAGTGGTGGTGGTGGTGTTTGGCAAGATACCTATACCTGTCCTTCTATACCTGTAATCAAAGCCACCCCCACCTCACCACTTCTTCCCACTCCCAGTTGACAGGGGTCTTTGTCTTGCAAGTTACCCTGGTGACCCTGTTGGTGCTGGTACCACATAAAAAGTAAGGCGGCGAGCTGGCAGAAACGTTAGCACGCCGGGCGAAATGCGTAGCCGTATTTCATCTGCCGCTACGTTCTGAGTTCAAATTCTGCCGAGGTCGACTTTGCCTTTCATCCTTTCGGGGTCGATAAATTAAGTACCAGTTACGCACTGGGGTCGATATAATCGACTTAATCCATTTGTCTGTCTTTGTTTGTCCCCTTGTGGGTAGTAAAGAAATAGGTACCACATAAAAAGTTTGAAATGTAATTTTAAACCTTCAACAGCAAAATCAAATTCTATGGTTAGTCCAGTAATGATCTTTAAACATTTCCTAAAAAAGAATAGAATCGGTATTTTCTGCCAGTCACATTGTCTCAATAACCTTGATAGATCTCAACAAATAAATAGTTCCAAAGAGTGGTCATGTCAGATTCTAGCAATTTTAACCCTTTTACACAAAAATTAATTTTCATGGAAGTATTGATGTTAGATATTTCGTTTTTGTATTTGGTTTGCAAGACTCTTGAAGTGAATTTGTATATCTATATATATAAAACTGTAGTTGTGTGAGTGTCTGTCCCCTTCGATTTAGATTCCTAACTACTCCCACATTTTGCGGTGCAGTTTAACCAAATTCGGGTATCTTATAGTCGTGATTCATATCGAGCCCGTCTGAGTATTAGCGCGCGTCTACGATGAGTCTACGATTTAAAAAATAATTTAACATCATTTTTTATTCCATTTTAATGCATAATTTTTCGTGTGTCGATGGCGGCAGAGTTGGTGTCCATGGTCACACCTGCACCTGTTTGCTTCTCCCCCTTCTTCCCTCCCTCGTGAAGCTGTGGGGAAGGGGGTGTAAGGAAATCTACGTCGTAAAGCGTTGTCAAGGAGACCAGCGTTATTTTAGAACAACGACTTCATGGCTTGAAGACACCAAAACAGAAATGGCTAAGAGAGCCCGAATTGGCATCTATAAGGGAAGTAACTCTCTAAAAATGCTTATATAGTTATTTCCCTTACAAACCCGAGCAACGCCGGGCGATACTGCTAGTTAAAGTATATTTCATTGTGTCTGGGGAGAGTCATTCTCTTTCAGTGCCTTATTACTCGACACACTCACTGATTTAATTTCCACTCATTTACTTATTTATTTTTACTAAAATTTTTGTTGCGTCTTGCAACCGCTTCAATACTTATTAACTGTCCATTATCAGAGCTGCGTTCTTTCTGTATGTTTGTGTGCATGTGTATACACATATGTATGTATGAATGTATGTATGTGTATACATATATATGTATGCATGTGTGTGCATTTGTATGTATGTATTTGAGGCTGGCAGACGGCCACGCTCGGATGGTGTCTTTTTTTTTTTCGTCTGGCACCTCTGTCTTCTTGTGTGTGCATGTTTGAGCGTGTCTATGTGTATGTGTTTGTGTCTGTTACCAAAAAATAAAATTGGTATCTTCTGCAAGTCATGCTGTCTCACTGAACTTGACATATTTCAACAGAAAACTCTTTCAAACAAGATATCCCCCCCCCCATCAAAAGATAGATTGGTGTATGAAACTACTTTCCATAGTTTCAGGGAAAGAAATTTTGATTGGATATATTTAATTCACACAGTCAAAGAGTTAATATACCAATATAAGTTTGTCTTTTGTTATGTTCCAAACACCATTTTAATTCTTTAACAGTGAAATTAATACAAAGCGACAGAGGTATACACAACCACGCATGCAAACACACACTAACACATGAATATGCAGAATACATACATACAAACGTACACACATATATATACATATGCATACACATACATGCATATATACATACATGTGTATGTGCACACACACTGACCCACATACATGCACACAAACAAACAATAAAAAACACAGCTCAGATAACGAACACAGTCAACGACTATTGAAAAGGTTGCAAGACACGACGAAAACTTTAGAAAGTGAATGAGTGGAAATTTTACCGGTGAGTGTGTTAAATTAATAAGGCACTAAAAGAAAATGACCCTCCCCAGACACAACAAAATATGCTTCAACACACGAACTCACATAAAGAATCTTGCAAACCAAATCCCAAAACGAAATAAATTTTATAGTTATTCCAGGAATGATAAAATAAAATCTTCCTAAAAATAGAACTGGTATTTGCTGCAAGTTGTGCTGCCTCAATAAACTTGACATTTCTCAACAAAGAATCGTTCCAAACATGACATTCCTCAACAAAAATAGAGACTAGTATATAAAACTGCTTTCCATTGTTAAGGGTAATGACATTTTGAGTGGGCCTTTATGATTTCTGCAGTAAAGGGTTAAAACCTTCCTTGATGTCGTAAGATTTCTGGGTAGACACATAAATGCTCATAGTGGAAGCTGTCCTTATCTTCCCCCTAAAGGTGAAGGTACACCATCCAGCGGTTAAAATGTCAAGCTCAGGGCTGTTAGTACATGGGTTCATCTCCCAGACAGAGCACCACAGTGTGTCCTTGAGCAAGGAGGTTCATTTCACAATATTCTAGTTTACTCAGCTGAAAATGAGTACCAGCTGAATACTAAATGTTAACCGTGGGAACAGTAAGTTTTTATTTATCTGAACACTTGGGAACAAAGGATAAGTAGAAACCTGAACCTTCTAGACAGACTCAGGTTTTTTATGCTTATAAAGACATCGTAGACATCAAAACAATGAATTGTCAATGGATTCATAAAAGAAACCAGAAAATAATTAGAGTGAAAAATTCAGGCCATTTTAAACTGAGAAAACAACAACAAAGGTGTGAAGTGAACACCTACTCAGGTGTGTCCCACCAAATTTGTTTCTCCATAACTTTTGAAAAAATGGGTATTTTCTAATGAAATTTTCAACAAATATCTTTCAGATGGTGTACATTCTAATTATAATGGAATTTGTTGAGAGAGTTTTTTTAAAGGCAGCAGGGAAAGGAGTTTCAGATAATTCACACAAGTTAACTTAGTTTCCTCAAAACTGTCAGAAAAATGAGTATTTTCTAATGAAATTTTCTCCAAATATCTTACAGATGGTATAAATTATGATTATTTAATGCATAAAAATGAGAATTTAATGCATAAAAAAATTGGCCTACACACACACACTGAAACAATTTCTTTTCATTTTGTAAGTGTATACCCACAAATTTGTTCTTCTTTCTCTTTTTTTTTTTCACATTAAATTCTGATTATAATTGCAACTTATAGTATCTGAAAGATATTTGAAGACAGTTTCATTAAAAATATCTGTTTTTCTGAAAGGGCTGTGTGGTAAGTAGCTTGCTAACCAACCACATGGTTCCGGGTTCGGTCCCACTGCGTGGCATCTTGGGCAAGTGTCTTCTGCTATAGCCCTGGGCTGACCAATGCCTTGTGAGTGGATTTGGTAGACGGAAACTGAAAGAAGCCTGTCGTATATATATATATATATATGTGTGTGTTTGTGTGTCTGTGTTTGTCTCCCTAGTACTGCTTGACAACCGATGCTGGTGTGCTTATGTCCCCGTCACTTAGCGGATCGGCAAAAGAGACCGATAGAATAAGTACTGGGCTTACAAAGAATAAGTCCCGGGGTCGATTTGCTCGACTAAAGGTGGTGCTCCAGCATGGCCACAGTCAAATGACTGAAACAAGTAAAAGAGTAAAGAGCAAAAGAGTATAACAAAATCAAGTGCAGGAGACACACACTTGTGTAGGTATGCCAGTGTCAAGTCTGTTGGAGAAATTGTTGTAAAAAGCAAGTTTGTGGCCATCTGTTAGAGACCTTATCAGTTTACATCCAGAAAACAGAATCTGCTATTTTTACTTTAGACCCAACCCTGGCCAACTCCAATTATATTGCGGGCCACTTTAATCACTGAAAGTTTTTTTGAAGGCCACTTGTATACTTTATGCACTAATAGTCAAATACTAAAATTACAGAATCAAGAATTTGTTTAAAATTATAAAATTGTAGGTTATTTGCTTCATTGCCACTTATAAATTTTAAATTTATTTTGAAACAAATGTTTTATACAAACAATTTTATTCAAACTTTAAATAAACCCATTTCAAGAAAGTATCAAGCGGGCCGCAAGATAAAAGTCTGCGGGTCGCAGGCCTCAGGCTGGCCAGCACTCTCTCTCTCTTTTACTCTTTTACTTGTTTCAGTCATATGACTGCGGCCATGCTGGAGCACCGCCTTTAATCGAGTAACTCGACCCCGGGACTTATTCTTTTGTAAGCCCAGTACTTATTCTATCGGTCTCTTTTGCCGAACCGCTAAGTAACGGGGACATAAACACACCAGCATCGGTTGTCAAGCAATGCTAGGGGGACAAACACACACACATATATATACTTTGATACTTTGATAGGTTTCGGCCATTATTGGCCCAGGCCATGTCTAACTTAATAGCACCACCTGGACTTCTTTCAGTTTCCGTCTACGAAATCCACTCACAAGGCTTTGGTCGGCCCGAGGCTATAGTAGAAGACACTTGCCTAAGGTGCCACACAGTGGGACTGAAGCCGGAACCGTGTGGTTGGTAAACAAGCTACTTACCACCCAGCCACTCCTAGACTCTTAAATACATTTTTGCTCGGCTTTAATTTCAAGTCTAGTTGAAGAAAGACAGACTTGACCCACATTTCTTATAAAAATAGAGAAAAAAATTATGAATTCTTTTTATCTCAGTCATTAGATTGAAGCCATGCTGGAGCGCTACCTTGAAAACCCAGTGCTTATTCTTTTAAACTTGGTTCTTATTCGGTTTGTCTCTTTTGCTGAACTGCTAAGTTATGGGGATGTAAACACACCAACAGTAGTTGTGAAGCGGTGGTGGGGAACAAACACAAGGCGCACACACATCTATATATATACACAACAGGCTTCTTTCAGTTTCCGTCTACCAAATCCAGTCACAAGATTTTGGGTCAGCCTGAGGCTATAGTAGAAGACACTTGCCCAAGCTACTACGTAGTGGAACTGAACCCACAACCATGTGGTTGGGAAGCAAACTTCTGACCACACAGCCACGCCTAAATAAATAAATTGAGATAAAATAAAATAATAATGGCTTCAAATTTTAGTTCAGAGTCAGGAGTTTTTGAGGGGAGGGGTTAAGTCGATTACATCGACCCCAGTTCTCAACAGGTAATTGACCCTGAAAGGATGAACAAACGAGTTGACCTCAGCGGAATTTGAACTCAAAACGTAAAGGCGGATGAAATGCCGCTAAGCATTTTGTCCGGCGTGCTAACGATTCTGTCAGCTCGCCGCCTTGATGATGGTGATGATAATAATAATAAAACGCGATGGTAACGATTGGAACGACTGTAGCTATAGGTCTGCTCTGTGAGAACCGAACTAACGTTAAACAACAACAACAACGAAAGTGTTAGATTTCCGCCACCAAAAAAACTTCAAAACCTGATTTAAAGAATATAATTCTTCATAATAACGGTCTTTAGAAATAAGTTTTATTTTTAAAAAATAAAATTGTCGTTAATTTCGAAAACTGACTTTTTTGGCACCGAAAAGGGTTTGTTGAGGGTTTAAAACTTAGAGAGGGAACCACTTCTTGAGGTACAACCTACGCCAGCTTGACAAAGAAATAATAATAATTAATTAACTACCTTTTCTTTAGTTGTTACAGTCATCGGACTGCGGCCATGCTGGGGCCACCACCTTGAAGGGGTTTCAGTCAAACGAAACGACCCCAAGACTTATGTGTTGTTCTTGATTTTTTTTTTTAAAGCCTGGTACTTATTCTCTGGGTACCTCATACTGAACCGCTAAGTCACGCGATAATAATAATAATAATAATAATAATAATAATAATAATAATCCTTTCTGTTATAAACACAAAGCCTGAAATTTTGGGGGTAGATACAAGATCTGAACTTCGTGGGGGAAAGGGATTTGTTTACATAGACCCCACAGCTCAACTGGTATTTGTTCTATCCCGAAAGGACTAATAATTATTATTGTGTGAATAAAAAGCTTGGAATGTTGCGGTAAAATAAAGCAAAATGGGATGTGGTGAGTTTCATGGCTTTCCAAATGTAAGTGAAATAGACTTGTAACTGCTTAACCCCTAAGTCAGTCCATGGTAAAGCAGACCCAATGATCAATGGCATTCCAACAGTGACCATCCACTCTTATTATTATTTACCCTCCTCAAGCACAAGTACACCCGGGATTAAAATATCCAATGTGTCCTAAGGGAGTAAGTGTGTGATTTGAGGGATATTAGTTGTTATTTCTAGTATGTCCAACGACTGGAGCAGACCTATGAACTACTGCATTCCAGCAGTGACCATCCAGTTGTAATGTTTATAATTTTTTCCCCTCTCAAGCACAAGGACATCCAACGTGTTGTAAGAGGGTAGAGTGTGGTTTGAAGGGAAATTAAGCTGTTATTTTTAGCATGTCCAATGACTACCGTATAGGTATACGATAGACAGGGGAAAAACAGAGGCTGCTGCGACGGAAAAAGGGGTCGAAATTGTTCCCATTTCCCTAAAGATAAATAAACAGCGCGTGTTTCTAGAAACGACCAAGAACTAAATATTAAATGTTTCCAGAGTCGGGCTTCTTCTGAGAGACAAAATATAAACACGGTCTGGCTCTAGGGCCACAATAGTCCCCATGGGAAGTTAAAAACTGTTGTTCATTCAGGTGTATGCTATGTGAATAGGTCGTCTTACCTGGGCGATCCTTAAGGCGTCGACAGGTCTTGCCATCGTCCATCGGTAAAGAAAGTAAACTTAGAGAAACAAACCATACAACGGTGAACGATGTTGACGTGTATCCGGTGGAACTTAATACCGGGTCGGATTGTTTTTCAAAGATGCGGTAGAGCGTCCGACAGAATTGTCTATTGCCGTTTTTTTCTGCTGGTTCCTTTTATGTTCTGAGTTTGAATACGGCAGGGAGAGACTTTTGCCTTTCGTCCCCCCTTCGGTGGGGAGGGAAGGGGTCGATGAAATATAGTACCAATTGAGTAATGGGATTTTTGACGTAATCGACTAGTCCCTTTTCTCCACATTTCAGATCTTAGCCCCTACAGCAGAAAGAATTATTTAAAATTGTTTAAAAAAAAAAGAACTGAAAAAATAAGGAAAAAAACTAATAGAAACAAAAACGTATTTATTCTGTTGTTTTAAGTTTCGGAGATTGGACCGCAGCTATGCTGGAGCACCACACTCAAATGATTTTTAAGGTTCATATATATATATATATATATATATATATATATATATATATATATATATATATATTATATATATATATATATATACTCTTTTACTTGTTTCAGTCATTTGACTGCGGCCATGTTGGAGCACCGCCTTTAATCAGGCAACTCGACCCCGGGACTTATTCTTTTGTAAGCCCAGTACTTATTCTATCGGTCTCTTTTGAGACCGCTAAGTAACGGGGACATAAACACACCAGCATCGGTTGTCAAGCAATGCTAGGGGGACAAACACAGACACACAAACATATACACACACACACATATATATATATACATATATACGACGGGCTTCTTTCAGTTTCCGTCTACCAAATCCACTCACAAGGCCTTGGTCGGCCTGAGGCTATAGTAGAAGACACTTGCTCAAGGTGCCACACAGTGGGACTGAACCCGGAACCATGTGGTTGGTAAACAAGTTCCTTACCACACAGCCACTCCTATATATATATATATATATATACACACACACATTGAGAAAAAGAAAAGAGAGAGAGAGAGAGAGAGGCACAGGAGTGGGTGTGTGGTAGCAAGTTTGCTTCCTAACCACACGGTTCCGGATTCAATCCCACCATGTGGCACCTTGGGCAAGTATCTTCTACTATAGCCTCAGGCGAATAAAAGCCTTGATAATGGATTTGGTAGGCAGAAACTGAAAGAAGCCTGTCGTATATATGTATGTGCGTGTGTCTGTGTTTGTCCCACTACCACCACTTGACAACCGGTGCTGGTGTGTTTATGTCCCCACAACTTAGTGGTTCGGCAAAAAGAGGCCAATAGAATAAGGATTAGGCTTACAAAGAATAAGTCCTAGGTTCAAATTGTTTGACTAAAACCCCTTAAGGTGATGCTCCAGCATGGCTGCAGTCAAAATGACTGAAACAAGAAAAGGAATAAAAGAGTAAAAGAATATATATATATCATTATCATCATCATCGTCATTTAACGGCCACTTTCCATGCTGGCATGGGTGGAACGGTTTGACTGAAGTCTGGAGAGCCAGTGGCTGCACCAGGCTCAATTTTATCTGGCAAGGATGCCCTTCCTAATGCCAACCATTCTGAAAGTGTAGTGGGTACTTTTTACATGCCACCGGCATGGGAGCCAATCAGGCAGTACTGGCATCGACCATGCATGAATTGTGCTTTTTACATGCCACCGGCACGGGTGCCAGTCAAGTGGTACTGTCATCAGCCACAACAATGACTTCACTTGACTCAACAGATCTTCACAAGTGCAGTTTACTGCCCGATGATTGAAGGGAGCCCTTAAATGGGCTGGTTGTGCTGCACTGGCTTAGGCCACAGTTACGGTCTCACTTGGCTCACAGAGATAATGATTGAGACCTTTGGCATTGTGTCGTGCTTGAGAAGAAGACCCTTCAAGCCAAGCAAAATCAGTCATGGCAGATACCAGTGTCACACGAATGGTACCCATGCCAGTGGCACATAAAAGCACCCATTACACACTAAGAGTGGTTAGTTTTAGGAAGGGCATCTAGCCAGTGAAACCATGCCAAAACAGACTGGAGTCTGGTGCAGCCCCTCAGCTTTCCAATGATGGTCAAACTGAACGTTAAATGATGATGATGATGATGATTCAAAGGTCTTCTTTCAGTTTCTGTCTACCAAATCCACTCACAAGGTTTTGCTAAACCCAAGGCTATAGTAGAAGATACTTGCCCGATCTGGAACCAAGTGGTTGGTAAAGAAACATCTTACCACACAGCCATGCTTCTGTCTATATATTGGTGAATTATGCAATCATTCTGATGTCTGTGGCAAGAGAGAATCTAAATTTTGGTACTGTCTTCCGCTGGCTAAGTCCACCTATAGACTGACCCAGAATACACCTGCTTTCAAAATCAGACAACTCTTCTTTCTGGTGTTCATGGCATGACTAGTTGCTATAAACAATTTTTTATAAAGCGATCTTTTGCCACTGTTGCATCTGTCTTTTGACAACAGTTGTCACTCTGACAAATATTGTTATCTTACAAAGTTGTTGACAGAATGGTTTTATCAAGCATTGTGCAAGATCGCGATTAAATATGGTTTCTGATTATAAATATCTTGGGTCATACATATCATCATCAGGAAAAGACTTTCTAACTAGAAAGGGTATGGCCTGGTCAGCCTGTAATGACATGCATAAGATCTGGTCATCAAATCTAAGTAGAGACTTCATACTTGAAATCTTCAAAGCCACAGTCGAACCAATTCTACTATATGGCTCAGAAACCTGGACGTTATCAAAGAAGCTTGAGAGGCGGTTGGATGGAACCTACACTCACCTCCTTCTGAGAGCTCAAAATCTCTCGTGGAAGAGTCATTCAACCATGCAAATATATGGGAAACTACCACCTGTGTCATCTCTTGTGAAAGGTAGGAGAGTCCAGTTTGCTGGACATTGTTGTAGAGCTGAAAAAGAAGTAATTTCTACTCTTCTCCTCTGGAAGCCATCTACTCGCAATACCAGAGGGCGCACACTCTCCTACCCTGATGTAATCTCCAGGGATACAGGCATCCAGCAACAGGACCTCCATAATGCCATGATGGACCGTGAAGTCTGGCATAGCATGGTAAATTCCATTGTCTCGACCACGGTCGAACAATGATGAATGATGATGAAGCATTGTGCAACCCTCAGTCGTACAATGTCATTACCCTCAAAGGGCTGGATCATGATAATATCCACTCAGGATCACAGTATAATTACTATATCAGCACAGACATGACTAGCAACACAATCTACATGTACTCTCAACCTTCCTCCTGTTGACCAGGCTACTGGTGTATTTATAGTGGCTGGGTCCTACCACTTTTTACCAGGTGGTGTATACAGTTTCTCTATACAACACAATTAATATACTGTAATCTGCAAAAACAATACATTAACAAGTTTGAAGCACATTGTAGTGACCACACAGATAAAACAGTATAAATAGGTGGGGGTGTATTTACTTTTGAGATGTCTGTATGTGAAGAGGGGGTTATACCTATATCTGTCTATCTAGCAAGCTAGCTATCTACACACACACACACAAAACACTTTGTAAGGTGGTTGGTGTTAGGAAGTGCATCCAACTGTAAAAACCCTGCCAGAACAGTGAAGTTTGGTGCAGTCTTCTGCTCAGTCAGCTCCTATCAAACCGTCCAACCCATGCCAGCATGGAAAATGGACGTTAAATGATGATGATGATGATGATATATTTATATATTCAACCATAGTTATTTATTATCACATTTCTTCAATGAGTATCTCCCTTTAGGGACATAAATACCACTGTCATGTCATGTCATGTCATGTCCTGTCATGTCATGTCATGTCATGTCCTGTCATGTCATGTCCTGTCATGTCATGTCATGTCCTGTCATGTCCTGTCCTGTCATGTCATGTCATGTCCTGTCCTGTCATGTCATGTCATGTCATGTCATGTGTCCTGTCATGTCCTGTCATGTCATGTCATGTCCTGTCCTGTCTGTCATGCCATGTCATGTCCTGTCATGTCCTGTCATGTCCTGTCATGTCCTGTCATGTCATGTCATGTCCTGTCATGTCATGTCATGTCCTGTCATGTCCTGTCATGTCATGTCATGTCCTGTCTGTCCTGTCCTGTCCTGTCATGTCATGTCATGTCCTGTCCTGTCATGCCATGTCATGTCATGTCATGTCCTGTCATGTCCTGTCATGTCCTGTCATGTCATGTCATGTCATGTCCTGTCATGTCATGTCCTGTCATGTCCTGTCCTGTCATGTCATGTCATGTCCTGTCATGTCCTGTCATGTCATGTCCTGTCCTGTCATGTCCTGTCATGTCATGTCATGTCCTGTCCTGTCATGTCCTGTCATGTCATGTCATGTCCTGTCCTGTCCTGTCATGCCATGTCATGTCCTGTCATGTCCTGTCATGTCCTGTCATGTCCTGTCATGTCATGTCCTGTCATGTCATGTCCTGTCATGTCCTGTCATGTCATGTCATGTCCTGTCATGTCATGTCCTGTCATGTCCTGTCATGTCATGTCATGTCCTGTCCTGTCATGTCATGTCATGTCATGTCCTGTCCTGTCCTGTATGTCATGCCATGTCATGTCCTGTCATGTCATGTCATGTCCTGTCATGTCATGTCATGTCCTGTCATGTCCTGTCATGTCATGTCATGTCCTGTCATGTCATGTCATGTCCTGTCATGTCCTGTCATGTCATGTCATGTCATGTCCTGTCCTGACCTGTCATGCCATGTCATGTCCTGTCATGTCCTGTCATGTCCTGTCATGTCCTGTCATGTCCTGTCCTGTCATGTCATGTCCTGTCATGTCATTTCATGTGTAATACCACCCCATAGGGCTGACTGTGGGCTGCTAGTGGTGGAGAGCCACTAGCACCACCACCACCACTACTATTACCAACAGCACCACCAACACCACAAGCACCATTGGCACCACTAGCACTACCACCAACACCACCACCACTAGCAACGCCAACACAGTAAGCACCATCAACACCACCACTATCACCAGTAGCACAACCAACAACACCACCACTAACACCACTAGCGCCACAAGAACCACTAGCACCTCCAACACCACCACCACCACCACCAGCAGTACCCCCAGCCTGCCTGGGTCTATGCTTGATCCAGGACTGCAGCTGAGACAAGAGACGAGCTGTGAGAAATCGTGTCTGACAAACGGTGACCACACCTGCTCACCGTCTAGGAAGCTCTGGAGATGTCGCAGCCTCAGCGCATGTCCGCACATCAGCAGCCACTGCAAACCCGGCCCTCCATTCAGTGAGTGTTGACAGCGAAAAGAGCACCTGACAAGTGGAACACGTTCCTTCCACAGAAAGCAGAAGCACGCGAGCTCCAGTTTGGTCCGATATGGATGGGTAAGGCACGACGGTCAGGTGATAATATATGACGGAGACGATGTGTGCATTTGTCACTTTGCCAGACCCTTCAGGGATAGCTTTGTCTAAACCCTTTCTTCGTGACATTGATCTCCATGCTCGTCACCTATTCTCAGTTCTTCTCCAGCTGAAGATCTGGACCAAACCAGACACTGTTTTTTTCTTTTTTTCTTTTTCCTTTTTTTTCCCACATTTTCCTCTGTCTTCCCTTTTTCTGTCACATGACTTTGTAAATAAACAATCTGGTGTGTTTATTTTAATGACCTACCAAGGAATACAGTGAGTTTCTTTGCACTAGGTGTTGGGAAGCCACTCAGCAAGAAATGGGAAACCAAATTGAAAGAAGAAAATGATGATGATGATGATGATGATGATGATGATGATGAGGATGATGATGATGATGATGATGATGATGATGATGAGAAATAGTAAGAGAAAAATTAACCATTTGCTCTCAATGGATAACTTGAAGCTTTTTTATTAAAAGTGAAAGAGATTTATTCATTAATACAGACTGTAAGACTCTTCAGAAAAAATACAAGCAAGGAAATTGGCACAGATAGTTGCGTAATATTAGTCACGAGAAGGGGACAGGTAGTCAACATGAAGGCATCCAATTACCAGATGACCAGACATTAAAATCAGTGAAAGAAGGAGAGAGTTATAAGTATGTAGGAGTATTAGAATCTGACAGAGTACTAACTACAGAAATGAAAGCGAAAATTGAGAAGGAGTAGATCAGAGGAGTGAGGAAGCTAAGTCAAAGATAATGGCCCAACCTCGTGAGGCTGTAAATATTTGGGAAGTATCATTACTTTTATGACTGGCAGCTTTTGTAGATTGGACGACAACAACAACACAACAACAACAGCGATAAATGATTAATTCATACTTTATTTAGCTGCTAATTACCTTATGTCTTCATTATTTGTTAAGATTTAATTTCTGTTGTGAGACTGTGGTTAGGTAAAAAAAAGAAAAAAAGCTGTGTGTGTAGCTCGATGTGATAATGTCTGAATAAGTCTGTGTGTGTGTGCATGTGTGTGGTGTTTGCGTATGTTTGGTGTGTGTGTGTGTGTGGTGTGTGGTGTGTGTGTGTGGTGTGTGTGTGATGTGTGTGTGTGTGTGTTGTGTGTGGTGTGTGTGTGTGTGTGCTGGAAGATATGAATGAAAGCAAATAAAGTGAGACAAAGCTCGAAGCTTTCTCTCGATTCCTCATCCGAAATTAAGATTGTGGTTTCTTTTTCTTTTTTTCTTTCTTTCCTTTCTTCTTTCTGCTATCTTCACTACATTCATCTTCATCACTCGCGCTCAAACTTTGTTCGCTTACACTTTCTTCTCCGCTCACACTTCCTTCTATGATCACACTTTTTTGTATGATCACACTTTCTTCTTCGCTGTCGTCTTTTCCTGCAGCTGCGTATTCGGCTGCCTTGCTCGTCATCTGAAATAAATAAAAAGAGAGAGAATCAACAATCTCTAAAGGGGAAACTTTGAATTATTCTCCCTTCCCCTATGAAGATAGAAAGCTACTATACAGGTTACGTGTATTATATAATCCCTTGGTACCGTATGAATTGACAGGCCCCTGTTGACAGGCCACTGACATTTAAGGTACTAACACATACAATATGCGAATTAGCAGCCACAGATTTCTGCAATTACTGTAACTAATGAGTATATAAATAGATTTCCTTGTGATTAGTCATAATGATGTAGACTCCTCTGATGAGACTACAGTAATCTTCTAAAAGCGATTAGTGTTTTCCATTAATCTTTTTTTCTTTAATCTACTGAAAGACAGCTAATCTAGACCCGTTTATATATCAACTGCGTAAATTACATATTCTTCTGCTTTCAGTCATTTGACTGCGGCCAGGCAGGAGCACAACCTTCAGTCGAACAAATCGACTCCAGGACTTATTCCTTGTAGCCTAGTCTTTCTGTCGGTCCCTGTTGCCGAACCCCTAAGTTACGGGGACATAAACACACCAACTTCGGTTGTCAAACGATGGTGGAGGACACACACACACACACACACACACACACACACACACACACACACACAACATATATATGTATGCGACGGGATTCTTTCAGTTTCCGTCTACCAAATCCACTCACAAGACTTTGGTCAGCCCAAGGCTATAGTAGAACACACTTTCCCAAGGTGCCGCGCAGTTGGACTGAACCCGGGACCACGAGGTAGTAAGTAAGCTTCTTGCCACACACCCACTCCTGTGCCTATAATGTATGTACTTGTCTCAGGATGATCTCAGGATTATCCTGTTGATAATTTTAATAATTTTTAAAGTCTAAACAAAGCAAGTTAAGACATTAAACCTACAGGTTGATGGTTAGTTCTATTATCTGGTATTTCAACATTTTAGGGTCAGAACCTGTTCTTCTGGGAATCTACAGAGAAAAGTTGTTGATAAATGATGTTTCTGCTTTGTAGTGTGTGTATGAATGGCAGTTTTCTCTAAAGTGTTTTGTTTAAATCGGATATGTTTTAAATATGCGAGCTACACTTGTCAATTAAAACAGCTTCTTTTATCCTTAAGTTCCCATTATTTCTTTCTGTAGATTCAGTGGCAACTTTGACGTCTTGGGTGCAGCATTTGCACAATTTTTTTTTCTTTTGACAGAAGAAGCGTTAGCATAGAAATGTTCTTGGATCTTTTCGGCAGTTTTTTCTAGCTGTGTCATATGAAATTGTCACCCATAATTATGACCCTAGTATCAATCTATTGCATTTCAATCTGTTTTAGAGTTAGGGTTAGGGGTTGGGGGAAGGATATTTTTTTTCTTCAGAAATGTAAATAAACCCAATCTGTTTCTTAAACGAGGGACATATTCATACAGCACGGAATATTTTCACCTCAATAGATGTCATTGATTGGTTGAAATTGCAGAAATTGAAGAAAAAAATCATATATCTTACAAACTATAGAATTTTCTCAATAAAGCCAAGAGAAAAAGATGTTTTATAAACACATTCTACCAGTATACGAA
Source organism: Octopus sinensis (assembly GCF_006345805.1). Classification (NCBI taxonomy): domain Eukaryota; kingdom Metazoa; phylum Mollusca; class Cephalopoda; order Octopoda; family Octopodidae; genus Octopus; species Octopus sinensis. Next base: position 3,902,158 of record NC_043022.1, read on the forward strand.
GTTTAAGAGTGTTTAGTTACTTGGAAATTATTTTTAAAAACTGCCATTCAAACCGAAAAGATCCATGTTCTTTAATGCTTATGAGAACCTTCATATTTCACGTTGAAGAATTGGTCGAGGGCCAATCTCTCTGCGAACACTTCGGTTGCGATGCCTTTTCTAAAAGCCTCATCTAACTTCCTCACTAGATCTACTTTTACTCTGTTTCTTTCAACTGCAAGTCCCTTGCAAGTCTGTTCTGATGGTCCTTTTCAGGGTGAACCACTATTTATAGTTGACGATTGCCTCTGTCAACGGCTTAACTAATTCACTAATCCGGTCTCTGAAATCTTTGTGCACAGACGAAGGCGCGTTCAGCTTCCGGTAACCGGATCCATGTCTATGAAGCCTAAGTGGCTCGTTGTGGTCTATGTAGTTGACTATTTTCAATTGTAGAAAACCATACTATCCGTATCTGAAGGATACCCTATCGCAATACGATCTGCATGATCCGATGTGGTTTAACCAGCTCTACACTGGCACATAAAGGAAATTCAGTCGATACCTGTCAGACAGTTGGAATCATTTGGGCAAGTTTGCGGGGCTTTCTTCACCCTCCTCCCCTATCTGCTAGCCTACAAAGTCCCCACCAATGTCTAAAATCCATTCTAATCTTCCACTAATACTAAGGAGTGGAACATTCCCAGAAAGTTCCAGATGCCTGAAGAAATCTGGTCCTCCTGCTCCAATCGGGGCATAGACAGCAACTATGCCCTTCGATGTCAGTCGCGATCAGTACCACCGACTTACTTTCTGGATCCAGGAGAACATCCGTATTGCAAGATCCAGATTTTTCCGAACCATCATGGCGACTCTGCCTCCCGGACGACTTAGAGATGCTAACACCGAGAGCATCGATGATGGATGAATGTGCATCCAGGCTCAGCAGTTGAGTAGGACAACAGAATAAAAGAACACCCAAGTGTGGGTACGATCCGTTTCGAGTGGGGCCAAGCAGTGTCCGTCCACTCAACATCATTGGAAGTAGACAGATACTCATGTTGTAAAGGGATCAGAATAATGGAGACTGAAATAACCGTGATTTCTAATCGTACTTCTGCAGCAGACGGAAATATCTACACCTTATTCCGTATTGTAACTATCACAGATTATACAGCAAAACAACAACTGAAATAAACACTTACACTTGCGGCTACCTTTGAACCATGGTGTGCTACTGCACCTGCAGCAGGCTTGACAGCTTCAAAAGCAACGCGTGCAGCTCGAAGCATATTCAAAACTTCACCTGAAAGAAGAGAAAAAATAGCGTGAATAGTAATTTCTTAGAAGCAGAGTGTATGATATGTATATGAATTGACTATTATATAAATAAATTGATTAATCCGTGTATGTATTCTCCATTTTCTTTTTTGTATTGTAATAAATTTTTTTCCCTCCAATAAAGAAAAGGTGAAAACATCTATAACGGCAACTGGAATTCCGGATCTTTTCCTTTGAACGGCACATGTCAACACAATTTCTAGTTAACTAAATACTTTTAAACTTCGTATACTTGTAGAATGTTTATAAAACATCATTTTTTCTTGGCTTTCTTGAGAAAATTCTCTATGTTGTAACATATTTCCACTTTAATTTCAAGCATTTCGGCAATTTTAACCAATCGCTGACCTCCTTTTGGGGTGAAAACATTCTGTGCTGTATGAATATGTCCCTCGTTTAAGAAACAGATTGGGTTTATTTACATTTGCAAAGAAAAAAAATACCCTTTCCCCACCCCTAACCCTAACCCTAACCCTAACCCAAAAAGAGATTGAAATGCAATAGATTGATACTAGGGTTATAATTATGGGTGACATTTTCATTTGACACCGCTAGAAAAAAATCCCATTTTCGTTGCGGTGTCGTATAAAATTGTCACCCATAATTATAACCCTAGTATTGATCTATTGCATTTCAATCTATTTTAGATTTAGGGTTAGAGTTAGGGTTAGGGTAAGGGTTAGGGTGAGGGGTGGGGGAAGGGTATCTTTTTTTCTTCGCAAATGTAAATAAACCCAATCTGTTTCTTAAACGAGGGACATATTCATACAGCAAGGAATCTTTTCACCCCAAATGGAGGTCAGCGATTGGTTAAAATTGCCAAAATGCTTGAAATTAAAGTGGAAATATGTTACAACATAGAGAATTTCCTCAAGAAAGCCAAGAAAATATGATCTCTTATTATAAAAGGCAGATTCTATCTGCCTCCCTTTGTCAGTTATAGAAATCTACAATATAGGATTTCTTCAATTACAATTTACCTAGCATTTTTAAGAGTAGAATGCATCGGTTTTGCCAGGTCCCACTTTTTAAAATTTCAACCCCAATTAAGCAAATTTACAGAAAACTCACATTCTGGTTATGAGTCAAATGCTTCTCTTACTGTGGTTTACACCACACGCAAACGCACACACAGTGTGCAACGAAGAAAATGAAGTAATTCACTTTCTGTAGTGAGTGACTCTTTCACTCTGCCTCCCACTTCCTCTTTACACACATTGACACGCAAATATATAAATAAAATTGTCAGCTAACATGCGTGTGTGTGTGTGTGTGTGCGTGTGTGTGTGTGTGAGGGTGCGTGTGTGTGTGTGTGTGTGCGTGTGCGTGAGTGTCTGACAGGAAAAATGAAAGTAATTCACTTTCTGTAGTGAGTGACTCATTCACTCTGCCTCCCACTTCCTCTTTACACACATATACACGCAAATATATAAATAAAATTGTCAGCTAACGTGCGTGTGTGTGAGTGTGTGTGTATGTGTGTGTGTGTGTGTGTGTGTGCGTGTGTGTGTGTGAGGGTGCGTGTGTGTGTGTGCGTGCGTGTGCGTGAGTGTGTGACAGGAAAGTTTTTTAGGACGAATATAAGACCTATATCCAAGTAGCAGAAAGATCGCCCGAAAGTGTATATAGATATTTAAATGTATTTATATATTCATCTATAGACAGATGTATGTATAATGTGTGTGTATATATTTCTGGTGTACCTGTATTTCAAAGGGCCAGCCTTGTCACACTCTGTGTTATGCTGAATCTCACAGAGAACTATGTTAAGCGTACACATGTCTGTGGAGTGCTCAGCCACTTGCCCGTTAATTTCACGAGTAGGCTGTTTCGTTGATCGGATCATCCTCGCAATTTCAGCTGATTAATCTTGAGATTGTCCCTTTTTGTATCACCAAGTTGTCTGGATGTTTTGCGCTCTTGTTCCATTTTGTATTTTATTATATATATATATATATACATATATATATATAGCGACCACTAAATTTTGTACGACTTTTTCAACCTTTTCCCGCTTCATTCTTTCTTTCTCCCCCCTCTCTCACACATTTCTTTCCCTTTCTTACTCATTTTTCGCTTTACTATGTCCCTGTCTCTCTTTTTCTCTCGCCACTCCTTGATTCTTCTGTCTATCTGCTTCTACAACTCTCTCTCACTCTCGCTCTCTCTTCTCCCCCTCATAATTTTGTTCCTCTTTTTCTCTCTCTTCTCTTCTCACGTAACCTATAGGCCAGACTGCTAGCCCTTTTGCGTCTGACCATGGTCACTGCCACATCGATATTCTTCCCTCTGCTGTAAGGCTTCATTTCCACACATGCCAGCTGAATTCAATTTGTTCCCAGTCGAAAGACACCTGTTGTTATGTCCTGTTATTATTATCATTATTGTTATTTTTATTGTATTTTTGTATTTTTATTCGTGTAAAATCGTCTGTTTTTCCGTCCTTGTTTTCGTATACATTTCATTCTTTTTTCCAAGGAATCTCTTAGCTTAGTTTTTCCTTGGGGCTAGCCAGATTGGAGGAATCTCAATTTTAATCAGCCGAAATTGCGAGGCTGATCTGTTTCTTGACTGAGGATAAAAAGCTTCAAATGACCTGTCCTTGTTTTTTTTGTATCGCCTATCTGGATGTTTTGTTGTCCCTTTTTGTATTACCTAGTTATCCGAATATTTTTGCATTCTTGTCCTATTTTATATTTTATTTGATATATATATATATATATATATATATATGATTCCTTCTTCTCTCTTCTCTCTCTCTTTGTTGCGTTTGTCCCTCCTCTCTCTCCTCTCTCTCCTCTCTCTCTCTCTCCGTTGCTTCTCTTTCTTTTCTTTCTCTCTTCTCGTCACGTGACTGCTGCCGAAATCTGCCTTTCAGCTTCTGACCAGCGTCGTGTTAACATCGTTTGTTTTTCGTCCGCCGCTATAGGCATCGCCGATGAAGGCTCCTTTCCTTGCGCCAGAGAAAGAATGTTTTTGCTTGTTATCAGTCGTAAGACACTTGTTGTTGTTTTTCACCGTTAATGCTTCTGTATTTCATGTTTCTGTATTCCATTTATTTTTTTGTTTTATATTCGTCCCTTTTGCTATCCTGGTGTCCGTATGCATTCGATCGTTCTTCCAGGAAATCTACGCTCCCAGCTTAGTTTTTCTAATGCTCGTTGCTTAGTTTTCTTGGAGGGCTGGCCGTGATCTAGTAATCTCAAGATTAATCAGCCGAAATTACTACGATGATCCGGTTCTTGACTGAAGACTGAGGGTTTCGAATGTCCTGTCCGTGTTTATTGTATCGTCTTCTAAGAGTTATACGTTCTTGTCCATGTTGTATTTTTCTACATACCTTAATATATATATATATATATATATAAAGGGAAAGTTGACGAAAATAAACAAAAGACGAAGGCAGGTTGAGTACAAACAAACAAATGTATTAGTATAGTGCTCAGGAATAGAAAAGTCTTTTACGTTTCAAGCCTATGCTCTTCGACAGAAAGATACACAGAAAAAAACAAGGAGAGAAAAAAATGCGTGTAGTAGTTAACGATAGCGGCAACATACACTTTGTTTTTATATATATTTTTTAATCCAACGGGAAAACAAAAAAAAAACAACAATGGAACAATACAGTATTATATTAATAGGCGCTCAGGAAATGGAAGCAGGAAGGTATGACGTTTCGAGCGGAGCTCTTCGTCGGAAATAAAGAAGGAAAGAGAGGAAGAGAGAGGAAAGAAAGATCCCAAAGCGGGCAACAGGGTAGAGAAAAAAAACGACTGGTTGTTACGAGTTACACATGGTGAAAGGCGGAATAGTTTACGATAACAAGAGCAAAGTAGGTTTTTAAGGGCCAAAAGAGTGGAGACAGGTTGGTAACGCAACAGTGTGTGTTATGTGTGAGTGTGTGCGTGTGCGTGTGTGTATGTGTGTGTGTGAGGCGAGATAAAAAACAAAAAAAATATGTATGTGTTAGTGTGTGCGTCTGTGTGTAGGCGTGTGAGGTAGGGCGAGACAGTGGTAGGCATAGCAGAAAGTGGTCAGTAGTAAGAAAAAGAAGGAAGGAGGAGGGAGGGGAAGGGGTGGGGGCGTATGTAGCGTGCCAGCGTGTGTTGAGTAGTAGTGTGTTGTGTGGTTGTCCAGGTTGTGTAGTATTAATGGCGAGTAGATTGAATGTGTGTAAGAGTAATATATATTTAAGCAATGTGTGTATATGTGGCGCGTGTGGTAACAAAAAGGAGGTGGTTAAGGAAAAGGACTCCAGCTGAGGGGAAGATGGAAGAGTGGTCCCGCGGAGAAGGGCGTGGGAAAACCCAACGACAAGCGACGGTCCCAGGAACGAGCGGGAGGTCTCGTCGGGTCCAAGAGCGAGGTGCATGCGGCGCGTATGCGTGCGCGAACCGGCGCAAGCGCGTGTGTGCGCGCGCCTGCGAGTATGCGCGTAAGTATGTATGTGTGTGGATGTGAGTGTGTCTGTGTGTATGTCTGGGTGTCCAGTTGTCCGAAGAATGTATGTGAGTATGTGTGTATATATGGTTGTGCATAGATGTATGTCCGTGTGTGTGTGTATGTGTATGAGTGTTTATGTATGTACGTGTGGGTGTGTGGACGTGTGTGTGTAGTGCATGTGTGTGCGCGTACATACAGGTGTGTGAGTGAGTGTGTGTGTGTATGTATGTGTGAGTGTGTGGTATGTGTGTGTAGGATGCATGTATGTGTAGGGTGTATGTGTGTGTGTATGTATGTATGTGTACGTGCGTGTGTGTGTTGTGTATGCGTGTAGGTGTGCGCGTGTGCTGCATGCATGCATGTGCGATTGTGTGTGTGTGCATGTGTGTGGGTATATATGTATGGTGCGTATATGTGTGTGTATGTGCGTACATGTGTGTGGTGTATGCATGTGTGTGTATGTAGGTGTGTAGGCGTGTGTGTATAGGTGTATGTATGTAAGTATGTATGGGTGTGTCCGTGTATGTGTGTGTATGTAGGTGTGTGGGCGTGTGTATATAGGTGTATGTATGTATGTCTGGGTGTGTCCGTGCATGTTTGTGTGGTGTGTGTATGCTGTGTATGTGGGTGTGGTGTGTACGTGTGTAATGTATGTGTGTATGCGTGTGTGTGCGTGTGTATGCGTGCGTGTGGTATGTAGGTGCGTGTGTATGTTGTGTGTGGGAGTGTGGGTGTGTGTGTGTGTGTGCGTTGTGTTTATGTTGTGTGTGCGTATGTGAGTGTGAGTGTATGGGTGTTGTCATGCATGTGTGTGCGCGTGCAGGTGAGTGTGTGTGTAAGTATGTGTGTGTGTATGTTGTGTGAGTGTGTATGTGTGTATGTCTGTGTGTATGTATGTGCGTATAGGAGTATGTAGGTATGTGTGTGTGTATGTGTATGGGTGTATGTATGTGTGTGTGTGTGCATGTGTATAAGTATATGTGTGTGTGCGTGTGTGTGTGTATGTGTGTGTGTTTATGTATGTGTGTATGTATGTGTGTAGGCGTGTGTGTGTAGATGTATGTATGTATGGGTGTGTGTGTAGGTAGGTGGTGTGTGTCTGAGTGAGGGTATGGCTGTGTAGGTGTGTGTGTGTATGAATGTAAGTGGTGTGTGTACAAGTGTAATGTATGTATGTAGGTGTGTGTGTATGTGTACGTGTGCGTGTGTATGTGTGTGTGTATGCGTGTGAGTGTGAGTGTATGGGTGTATGTCTGTGTGTGTGTATGTCTGAAGTAGGTATGTGTGTGTATGTATGTATGTGTGTGTGTGTGCGGGTATGTGTGTGTGTGTGTATGTATGTGGGTAGGGATGCATGCGAGTGTGTGGGTATGTATGCATACATACGCACGCGCACATCCGAAGCAAGCCCACACACACGAAGCGCGCTCACGCACACAACGCACAAGCAGTACAACGCAAGCCCAAGGGGCCGACCAAGCCCCCAGCGCACGCCAAGGCGCGCAGCGCAAAGGCCCTCGAACGCCCCGCTACGCGGGAACCAAGGATTATCAGCCAAAACCGAAAGCATAAAAGAGAGGGGCTGCCTGGATGCAAAAAGGTGTATGTATGTGTGCATTCAGTGTAAGGGTGTGCATGTGTGGGTATGTATGTATGTGTGTGCCTACATGTAGTGTGCATGTGTGTGTGTGTGAAGTATGTACGTGCGGGTGTGTGTGTGAGTGTGTGTGTATGTATGTGCGTATGTATGTGTGTATGTATGTGTGTATGTATGTCTGTGTGTGTGTGTGTGTAAGTATGTATGTGTGGTGTATGTATGTATGTGTGTGTGTATGTGCATGTTGGTTTGTATGTTAGTGTGTGCATGTATGTCTATAAGTGTGTGTGATTAATGTGTGTGAATGTATGTACGTAGATGGGTCTACGTATGTGTGTGTGTGAACAGGCGTGTGGGAGGTAGGTGGGTGGGTGTGTGGTGGGTGGTGTATCCGGGAAAAAAAAAAGGGGATCTCAAGAGGAGGGGGCTGTGTTAAGTCCGTGTGGGGTGTAGTTTGTAGGGTGAAGATGAGCGTTGCTCCAAGTGGAGCCTGGAAAGTGGGCGACCATTGTGGGGGGGCGAGACCAAACACTGAGATGTCATCTAGGGAATGGCCGGCCGAGCGGAAGTGGCGTGCGACGGGAGAAAAAGAGTGTAGGCGAACGTCCCTCAAGTTTCAGTGAAACGGTCGGACAACCGGCGTCCCGTCTGTCCTACATACAGCATCCCGCATAGGTTGCATTTAATGCAGTAAATAAGGCCAGACGAGGTGCACGTAAAAGAGTGCCTAATGCGTACAGTATGCTGGTTGGAGCCGGTGACAGCGGTGGTGTTGGTGATGAAGGGGCAAGTGTTGCAGCGGGATCTGGAGCAAGGGAATGATCCGTGTGGGGCTGAGGAGGAAGGAGAGAGGGTGCTGTGGACCAGGAGGTCACGCAGATTGCGGGCTCGTTTGAAAGAGGACAGGGGTGGGTTAGGGAAAATGGGGCGGGTGGTGGGATCAAGCTGGAGGCGACGGAAGGCACGTAGTATCTTGCGACGAAGGGGTAGGGTAGAGGGGTGGAAAAGGAGGTGCGGTTGGGGGTGGGCGGCGGGGGGAAGGAGACAGGGCGGTAGTGCGGTCGATGCGACGGGCGCGGGTGAGGGCATCAGAGAGGAGTATGGGTGGGTAACCTCGGAGTCTGAACATGCAGGCCAGGTATTGAGATTGGGTCTCGAAATCCTGGTCGCGGCTGCACAAACGTCGGAGGCGGAGGAACTGGGAGTAGGGGATGGCTCGTTTGTGGTGGAAGGGGTGGGAGGAAGAGAAGTTGAGATAGAGGTGGGAATCCGTAGGTTTAAAGAAGGCGGTGGTGGTGAGAGAGTTGGAGGGGTGATCGATGCGGAGAGAGATGTCAAGGAAGTTGACAGAGGTGTTGGAGATGGTGGAGGTGAATTGAAGAGAGGGGTGAAAGTTGGAAAGGAAAGAGATGAATTGGCAGAGAAGTTCACGGGAAAGGGAGTGGCACCTACGCAGTCGTCGATATAGCGACCGTATAGTTCGGGGGTCGGCCCAGAGAACTGGGAGAACACTTGGCCTCAATGTAGCCAAGAAAGAGATTGGTGAAATTGGGGCCCATCCTAGTTCCCATCGCGACCCCGGACACCTGTTGGTACGTTTCCCCGGCGAACGTGAAGCAATTGAGGGTGAGGACGAGCTCAGCCAAACGGAGAAGGGTGGGGGTGCTGGGGGTGGGGGTGCTGGGGGTGGGGTCGGGACGACGGTCGACGAAGTGTTGGAGGGCTAGGAGACCGTCATTGTGGGGAATCACTGTGTACAGGGATTTTACATCTAAAGTGAAGAGGAGGTGTGAGGGGCTGGAAGGGAAGGAAAAGGAATTGAAGAGACGGAGGGCGTGGTTGGTGTCGTGTATGTGGGACGGGAGGGCTGCGACTAAGGGGGACAGGATGCGGTCGAGGTATAGGGAGATGAGTTCAGTGGGGCAATTACGGGCAGAGACTATGGGACGGCCAGGATTAGAGGGTTTATAGATCTTGGGAAGGAAGTAGATGGTGGAGGTGCGGGGTGTGCGGACGATGAGGTTGGTGGCGGTGAGGGGGAGAGCGGAGGAGGAGATGAGGTCGCGGATGGTGGAGGACACTCGCTGTTGGTAGGAGGAGGTGGGTTCGGAGGGGAGGAGGCGATAGAAGAGGGGATTTTGAAGCTGGTTGAGCGCTTCCTCCCTGTATAGGTCCGCGCGCACACTACCACTGCCCCGCCTTTGTCCGCCGGTTTGATGACAATGTCATCACGACGGCGGAGGTGGCGAAGGGCAATGGATTCGGCCCGAGTGAGGTTGGCTCGGCGGGGTCTTGGTTCAAAGTTGAAACGGTGGACCAAGCGTTGCAGTCATGTACAAACGAATCTAGGCTACTGAAAAGGCCTGGGGGCGGCGTCCAGATGGATGGACGACGCCCCAGCTCCAAAAGGCAATCCTGATTATACATATATATATATATATATATAATAATATTAGGGAGCAAATCCAAACTTACAGGAAAAAATTAGATTTAGGATTAAATCCAATTTTATAGTATAAATATATATTATATTAAATTAGAGATAAAACCACTATTAGGCAAATCAAACAGTGAAAATCATAAGCCAATACATAGAAATAAAATTAATCAAAAAAATATAAAATATAAAATATAAAAAATATAAAATTCCAAATTAAAATATTTAAATTAAAGTTAAAATTTAAAAAATTACTTAAATAATTTAAACTTATAAATTTTAAATATAAATATATATATATATATATTTTCTAGTTTCAGCTCAGAGCTGCGGCCATGCTGAGGCACAGTATAAGGTGTGAAATTAAGATGTCCTCTGTGTGTGTGTGTGTGTGTGTGTGTGTGTGTGTGTGTGTGTAAAACCCATTCCTGCATGGTAAAGAGAAATTAAATTATGATATTGTAGATATATATATATATATAGTATACATGTGTATGCACACATATGTATGTTCATCCCACCCATGCCAACATGGAAGTCAGACATTAAACGATAATATATATATATGTTGTTGCCACTGCCGCCGGACTGGCCCCCATACAGGTAGCACGTAAAAACACCTTATGAGCGTGGTCACTGCCAGAACCACTTGACTGACCTTCATGCCAGTGGCATGTAAGAGCACCCACTACACTCTCTGAGTGGTTGGCGTTAGGAAGGGCATCTAGCTGTAGAAACACTGCCAGATCAGACTGGAGCCTAGTGCTGCCTCTGGCTCACCAGTCCTCAGTCAAAGCATCCACCCATGCCAGCATGGAAAGCAGACATTAACGACGATGACGCCGCCGACGATATATACGGATATATATATATACATATATATATATATATATATATATATATATATATATATATATATATTATATATATAGATATATATATATATGGAAATGTATGGATATATATACATATATATCCATACATACATGTGTGTGTGTATATATATATATATGACAACGCAACCTTCACACAACGCCAAAATAAAGAACTATATTTCATAAAAAAATTTAGACCAAGTTTAAACACCCTGGGCCAGGAATACTAAAACAAAAGATAAGTCCTCCGAAAAGGAGAAGCAAAATTCCACCACGGCCGCTACTTCAAACAGACACTCACTCTGACGGAATATGCCTAAGTAAAAAAGGAAAAAAATTCTTTCGTGCAAATCTGACCCTGATACATACGATACAGCTAAGGGTCAGACCCGATTCTGATTGGTCAACAAGTTGATGACGTCTAGCTCAGCTAGAATGGACAGGATACAAACAGGGGACAGTCATTAGTCAGAATATTGATGACGTCCTTTTCTGCTTGAATAGTCACCTAACAAGTACAGACAGGGGGCAGATCTAATGTAGCTATAAGTCGTGATTGGGCAGAATCTGCATGACGTCCCGTTCTGCTTGACTAACGAAGCGACTGGTCAAAACAGGAAACAAACAAGAGGCAGTTATAATGCAGCGATTGGTCAAAATAATGATAACGTCCCGTTCCACTTGACTAACGAAGCGACTGGTCAAAACAGGAAACAAACAAGAGGTAGTTATAATGCAGCGATTGGTCAAAATAATGATGACGTCCCGTTCTACTTGACTAAAGCCACCTAACGAAACGATTGGTCAAAACGTTGATGACGTCACGCTACGCTGGATTGACCACCTAACAGGCATTATAAAACCGAGCACTTCACAAAAACTCATTAGACCCACCCAGCGAACATCCACCATGGGTCATCACATTTGCTTAAGGTAAAAATGAATTCCTCGCTCTTTCGGAAACATCAATCTTATGTATTGACCGCTTTCCACCACTTTGATCTGTTTTTTGTATTGAATTCGTATCGCCACCGTGGGCCACTGCATCGAACACTTTGAACATATACTTCAAACTATATATCAACTATACATGAACTATATATCAACTATACATGAACTCTAGATGTCTGACTCCGTTGTGTATTATAAATGAATTTCTTGTGTTTGACGGCATGAGCTGTCTTTTTTATATAACTTTTTTTGATAAAGTTCATTTCAGGAACTGAAACATGTTATAATGTATATATAAAAATTAAAAATTGTATAATACAGCAGCATTTTCGAACTTCATTTTTTACAAATATATATATATATATATATATATATATATATACATATATATAAATGAGGATAAGATCGTTAATTTAAATAAAATAATGAACTTATCAAGTGGTCCGTATGGAAAAAATAACCTTCAAAGGTAATAATCATAAAAATTATAAATTAGGGTATCTACGAGATACCACAATGCTGAAAAAATATATATATTCTTTATATATATAAAACTGAGAATGTGTGTCTGTCTGTCTGTCTGTCTGTCTGTGTGTTTCCCTAAAACTTGAGAACTACACAACCAATTTCATTTAAATTTTACACATGCCTTACTTAGGGTCCGGGGAGTGTCATCGGCAAAAAAAATGTTGAACTTTTTGCCTAGGGCGAGCCCACAGCAATATCATATCTTCTCCACTATGATTCCCTAAAACTTGAGAACTACACAACCAATTCCATTCAAATTTTACACATGCCTTACTTAAGGTCCATGTAGTTTCATGGACAAAACAAAATGTTCAACGTCTTGCCTAGAGTGAGCCCATAGCAATATCATATCTTCTCCACTATTTAAGTATTACGTGTTAAAAGTGAAACAAAAACGTTTCTCTATTTTATGTCAGATACTTTCACTTTAACAATAAAAATAATAATAACAATTGAATTATATGTAGTAAGTAATAATTAAAATCAAACTAAAGTAACATAACAAAAGTAAAAATAGCAATTGGTATAAAATTGCATCAATGATTTGAACTTGAATAAGTGGCTTCACATGAATGGGAATAAATTAAAAATAAAATTAGTGTGCAGAAATGGAATAAAAAATTAAATTAAAGAAAAGACTATTGTGTATAAAGTATACAATGTAGAGAAAAAAAAGATTTGAAAACATGAAGGAAAGCACCTTCGAAAAGTGTCTTGGTGCGACTATGAAACGTATCTAATCAGAGGCGGTAAATTCGCCACAATAGAGCAAGGTTCGAGTCAACGGAGCTTGCAAGGGAGTACTCGACTCGGACTTGCAAAGTGGAAATTTTTACTTTTAGCTTTATATCTGGGATGTAGAACGTCCAGGAAAAAATTAAAAATGCATCCCCCCCCCCACCAAAAGTAGAGGTAGGCTGGATTGTAGCCACACTTCTATACAGAGGGAGGACAAGATACAATTGATCGAAATTACAAGAGACAAGCAAACAATTCCAGTCTGTTATATAGTTTGAGTATTGTTATCACTAGCGATATCAAGATATAACTTAGTATTTTGTATTTTATGTGTAGATGTATATATATATAGATGTACGTGTAATATTACACATATATATACAATATATACATGCACTAGCACTATGACCTGGCAACGAAGCTTAATGTTACTGGTGCTGTGATCGAATGTGACTTTTTATCCCAGCCAAAGATCTACAATGTCTTGTACAGAATTAGAAAGTAAAACCTTTACTGGTAATAGCCGGCTGTAGTTGTAACTGGGCTTCATGTACCTTTGCATGTCGTTTAAGTCCTCCTGCCAAATTACACTCTCTTCCACATGCCCGACAGATATGATTAGTATGGTGTGTTACACCACCATCAGTGGCCAGGTTGTCACTCATCTGTCTCGTTTTATGACTACGAAGATGACTCATGAGTCCAGCTTTACTGAGGCAGGGTCTTACACAGACATTGCATGTCAGCATCAAAGGAAGACCCTTCCCTTCAGGAAGTGTAACAGCGATGCCCTTCCTGACATCCCACCTTACTTTCTCATGTGCAACTCGAGATTTCTCAAAGTGGCTGTCCCCTCGTGTACAATCCTTCTCCACGTGCTACGATCAATGGCTATGCCTTCCTATGTGTCACGAGAGATGCAAGCATCTCTTAAGGAAGCCTTCAGCAAATCCTTATACCTCTTTTTTGGTTTATGTGGAGGTCATTCTCCTTTAGCTAACTCTCCATAAAAGAGTTGTTTTGGTATCCTTGAATCCTTCATCCTGACCAGATGACCAATCATCTGAGCCTACAAACATAAATACATACATTCCTACATTCATACATGCATGCATGCATACATACATACATACATACATACATACATACATACATACATACATAAATACATACATAGGTAGATAGATAGATATAAATAGAGAGATAGACAGACAGACAGACCAGCAATTAGCAGCAAATGAGAGTGGGGAAAGGAAGAGAGAGAAAGCTAGGAAGACAAATATATGAGTGTAGCAGTAAGTGAATTAATATGATAACAAAGTGGGTCCCCACACAGATTGAAGCTTATGACCTTCACCTGCGAAGGGGAAGGAGAGGAGGAGGCGGACGACGACGAAGATTAAAGAAAATATGGAACAAATAAGGTAAAATAATAACATACAAATGGTAAATTAAAAAACAACAGCAAATAATTAAAAATAATCCTTTCTACCTTAAGGTACAAAGCCTGAAATTTGCAAGGAGGGGACTAGTTGATTACATCGACCCTACTGTTTCACTAACACTTAGTTTATCGACCCCGGAGGGATGAAAGGCAAAGTCAACCTCGGGGAAATTTGAACTCAGAACGTAGATATGGGCAAAATAACGCTAAGCATTTAAGCCCGGTGTTGCTAACAATTCTGCCAACTCGCCGCCTTACGAACTAATTAATTGGATATTAAAATAATTATCATTATTAAAAGAAATACAAATCATTAAACCATCGGGGTTTTTGATTCAATATAAAACTGTGTTGCAAAATATATTTGCAAATACTTTCATCAGTTTCAGTGACTTGACTTTGGGCAGAATGAAGCACGTTCTGATGAAGTATTCATATACATATAAGTGGAAGAAGCATCAGAAAGGTTTGGACCCTTGCAGAAATTGGGGAAGCTATTCAAGGGTATTGCGAGCCCTTCTTTTGACCGATCACATGTCAGAAGCCTTTCCGTACCACTATCAGGTTTTTCAAGATCAAAGCGTTTCACCCCTCAAACGTCTGAATGTGGCACCAAGTTCTGAATTAGTCTTTGCTTATGAAATGTTTCCATCAGCGACCTCTGGTCAGACATTTTCACCTTCAGCCAGTTTCATTTGCCTTGTCCATCTTATTTGTGACATTCTTCACTTATCTCTGTTCCAAACCAGTCCTCTGTGTAGACAGATGGGTGTGTGTCTGCATATGCGTCCACGTGTGTGTGCATATATAAATACATACTCACACACACAAATACATATATGTGTATGTGTTGAGTGTGTGCATATGTGAAAAGGATAAAATATCCTTCATAAGACATATGCACAAAGGATCTGTCTCCCCTACACACACACACACACACTCGCACACCCTTCCCTTACGTGACGGCAGTCCATTGCAGGATTACCCTTTGTTTATCACCTGAGTGGATCCGACAAACATGAAAGGCAATGTTTTGATCAAGACCACAACGCCTCGCCCAGTCCAGAAATTGAAACTGCACTCTTACGATCATGAATGCAAAGCCCTAATCACACACATACACCCCCCCCCCCCACACACACACACACAGACACACGTCCCTAATGCTCCTATGCTTTCCTACAAACAACAACAACAAAAAATAAACATACGGGATCAAAGAATAAAAGGGAAAGGGACAGGAATGTATATTTAGGATAAATAAATTACCTTATAATCGTTGGCAAAGGGAAAGTTACTCTGGTGACTGGAAACTTTGGTTCTCTTCCAGACGGAATGTTTCGTCAGACACAGCAGTGGATGTCTCTGAAAGCTGCGCCAGGGTGTGTTCACCTCTCTTGATATATCATCAGATATATGCTTTTAGTAACTTGGAAGTTTAGTAGCAAAACGAAATCGAAAAGACAGGGAGGTGTCAAGCAAAAGGAAATCTATTGTTTGTTTCGTAGCTTTTTGTTGATGTTGTTCTTGCTTTTGTATCGACCAGCCAATCGGGAGAGGTGGTCGTGCAATGGTAAGCGTGGGAATATCACTTGGTAAGCGTGGGAATATCACTTGGTAAGCGTGGGAATATCACTTGGTAAGCGTGGGAATATCACTTGGTAAGCGTGGGAATATCACTTGGTAAGCGTGGGAATATCACTTGGTAAGCGTGGGAATATCACTTGGTAAGCGTGGGAATATCACTTGGTAAACGTGGGAATATCACTTGGTAAGCGTGGGAATATCACTTGGTAAGCGTGGGAATATCACTTGGTAAGCGTGGGAATATCACTTGGTAAGCGTGGGAATATCAGCGTATTGTTATATGCATTTACATTTCGTTTTTCATTGCAATATGATTTAAATTGTGCTGGTTAGCATGTATGTATGTGTGTGTGTATATGTGTGTGTGTGTATGTGTGTGTGTGTATGTGTGTGTGAGTGAGTGAGTGAGTGAGTGAGCGTGTTTGCTAGTCCAACATTCATGTAACGTTCCATCAAAGAGTCGCATATTACTTGCAATAAAGCACAAATAGGTTACACTGGCAGAGTGAATCTAAAAGCAACCAACGGAGTGGGAGCAAGGGATTGTCAGAGACGCTAGATGCAAGTGAACTGTGCTGGAAGGTTCTGCTCTGCAACAGCTGTTATTTCATTCAAAATAAAGCAGCAAATTTTGATCGGCAATAATAGTTAATTCATAAATTTCTCCATAAACACACTTTGCATTGTCTCTCTGTCCGGCACTTTCCACTGCCCTTGGTGTAGGGCTTACATTTGGCTAAAATCTTCCAATGGATGTTGTAACTGACACCTTTATCATTTAATGACCATATATGATTGGATAATTTTGTCGCTTTCCTTTTGTCCCAGTGCCTAAAACTCAAGGTGTGGTTATTGAACCTGGCCTTGAAATTACCCTCTGTAAGGCCTACATATTTCTTTGTTGAAATAGAGTCCACGGTAGCTTCGTTGATGAAGGTCTTGGACATGCAAGCTCCATTTAGCAGGCACAATTTTTTATTCCTGCATGAACCGCTGTTTTTGCATTGTAGTTTTTGTGTCTATGCGGAATGGAATGATGGCTTATCTGGAAAAAAAGTTTAGACCCTACTACATGTCTAAACTCAAGGACAGAACTTTTCGGGTCATGCCCATATGTGACCAAATTTTTGTTACGTTTTTGGTCCTCAAAAGACTACAGATAGAACTTGCTTTCTATATTATGTCCACGCACAAGTTTCTTATCTCATTATACCATTTACTTTTATTTTTCATATATTTATATATATATGTTATAGAGAGTTTGGTTTAAAGATATATTATTTTTTACACATAATAATTTTTTTGTACTCTACCTCTACCTTCCACCCTTCATTTTTCCTTGTGCCTATATAGATGTGTATATGGATTCAATTGTACGCGTGTGTGGATGTGTATGCGTGTGTGTAGGCATGTATGTATCTGTCAAGACCTACCAAAAACTGAGCAAGTATAAAGATCTTGAAATAGTAATTGGAAAAATGTGAAACCTCAAGACTAAAACAAGACCTGTTGTTGTGAGTGCCCTAAGAATGATAGCAAAAAGGACTGATGGCTCAGATGTCAGGAAATCCAAAAATAGATGAAATTAAAAAATACTGCTCATAGGAACTGCTCATATCCTGCGTAAATATTGTCTATGTAATCCCCAAATTTTATTAATCCGTAAACAGTGTCAAATTACTTTGAAATGTACATAACGGCAATCACCTTTTACTGTCATCTTAACATCAGACAATCATCTTCTAATCAAATTACTTTTAAAACAAATCTCTAATTTACTTTTGTTTTGACAGACATTCTCTAGAACAATACTCTGTACAAAACCAAATATATGACACCCTAGGCATAACACCAACATGAACTTCTAACTAGTTGTCTCTTGAGGTCTCTGGGTGAGACTTGGAGCCAACTTGTACAAATACAAAGCTAAAGCCAAATATCTAATAATAATAATAATAATAATAATAATAATAATGGCTTCTGATCTTAACTGATTGGAAGTGTTATCATGTGCATTGTTTTGTCTTGGTATAAAAGATGGGCTACAGCAAATATTCTGCTCAATACCACAGATTTGCTTGTCAGTTGTTTGACCGTAACCAGTTGAGCATGTCCCTTAGTGGCTGACGATATGTGCATCTCTGACCACGAGCAGAAGTAGTGGGGGAGCATCATAGTCATGTGTTGAAAGGGATCCTTTGGGGTTTGAATAATTCACCTCTGAAAACATGGGTGTTTCGTTCAACATCCTTAAACAACCCTTATTCAGGGACCTTTTCGGTGGGATGGATTACTCAACCTGAAGAAAATTCTAATGGGCCCCACCTGCAAGGTCATGCAATGTTTGTCTTGGTATGAGATCACCATGTCGCGCACATATGGTTCTGATGCATGTGCCTGGTGTACCCTTATCGGACAGGTAGTCATGACGGGTATATTGGGCTTCGTATATTTTATCCCACTCTCACTTTGATGACTTGCACTGCTCTCTCGCTTAATAATAATAATACCAATTAGCAAGTATTTAATTTGTACTTATATGACCACTGGGCTGACTGACTTAGGGAATGTTTAGCCAATTAGCTGTTTAATTGCCTAGTCAGCTCACTGCTTAGGTGCTTTCGATGTTAGTTCAGAAGTTAGACTTGCGTCTTATAATCTCCCAATCTAGGTCACTTTTCTAGTCATTACCGTAATTATCATCCTTAATACCTTCCCTAATTCTTCCAACGGAATCAATTCCTTTCATTGTCTTCTAATTTCACACTCCTATTTTATAAAGCTTTTGCACCATTTCCACACACACACACCCCAACCGCCTTAATTCCTCATTGTCTAAATAGTTTTAATGATACTGTTGGCATTCTTTTTTCCTGAGCATGGTACTTGTGTATTTGTTTGGTTTATATATTATGTCCTAAGTATTTTGGGATCCCTTATAACATATACTACTTTTTCCATGCTTTTATTTAAAATAGGCTTGAAATTTCGTGGGACCAGTTGATTACATCTACCCTAGTGTCTGATGGTACTTATTTTATTGACCCCGAAAGGATGAAAGGCAAAGTGGTCCTCAGCGGAATTTGAACTCAGAACATGAAGACGGACTAAATACCTATTTCTTTATTGCTCACAAGGGGCTAAACATAGAGGGGACAAACAAGTACAGAGAAACGGATTAAGTCAATTACATCGACTCCAGTGCGTCACTGGTACTTAATTTATCGACCCCGAAAGGATGAAAGGCAAAGTCGACCTCGGCTGAATTTGAACTCAGAACGCAGCGGCAGACAAAATACCGCTAAGCATTTCGCCGCAGTCTTCATCCACACAGAGCTTACTCAACCATGTTCCAGTTCCAGCGACAGACGACCAGACCAGCCAGTCGTGTTCCTGCTCCAGCCAATGACGACGCTAACATACACCAGCAACGCCACCGACGCCTTCATCTCAACGTCGCCTTTCTCTGCCGTCGCCATCACCATCGTCGTCCTTCACCTTCACGTCGTCTCCATCTCCGTCGCCTTCATCTCCAGCAACACTAATATGTACATAGCACTCATTCGGGTGTAGCTTTCACGCTGTTATGATTTTCACCGAGGTTAACAGCACAGCACTACCTGCGAGATATTCGGTACCAATGTAACCTGGCACAGCATTGAAGCCACAACCACTACACGACATGTGTTCAACCGGCATCTGCACTTGTGATCCGAACATCCTGTTACAGAACGAACTGCTATTATGTACTTTACTACGAACTGGTAAATTAACTCCATCTTGTCTGAAATACCCTGAGAGGCTTTTCCTATGCGCTGTATTTTGTTTTGCCCGCATACACCTTGTTTGTACTTCTGTCGCACACACGAACACACATAGTTAATACACACATAAATGCTATCTCTGTCACATTCATACGCTACACATGCCTTTCTCGCTTGTTTTCCATGCTCAATGTGCCCTTGTAAACACAACTCATCTCTGTAAGACCCTAGGTCGGTCACGCATACATAGAGAAAGTTGTTTGTCCCTTACAACGTGCCAGCATGCCACACTTTTGTTCCTGCACGACCGAGGCATATAATAGCTCAAGCACTGGCTGGCAGCCTCAGCCTTACTGCATTAATCACTGGGATATTCAATACTGTACACTGTATTTCAGCCTTGCAAGCCCTATTGCACTCATGCACCTCTGTTCTGCACGTGTACTCCCTTGTTTTGCAACACGTCTGCGTCAGCTCAATTCTTCTCCCGACTCAAAGCACTTCGGATGTTTACATGCGCTGCGCTCATGTTTAGGCATAATTTCCCCCTGTTAGACCCCTGTTGGTCACGTAATTAACAGAGAAAATTATCTGTCTCGCACCGAAGTTGCACCCAAAAAGTGTAAAGGAGCAACCAGTTCCCTTTACGTAACTATCAAAAAGTATTAAAAAGTTTGATATACATTAATACAGATATATACACTTTGTATATATACATTATATATACATATTTAAATATAGAACACACACACATGTATATAAACGCTCGTTGGTGTGTTCTGTTTGTATTTGGTCGATGGGCGCGTTGACAGGTAGACAATAGAATGCGGTGGCGATGGCGATAGAATATTTGTTTCTCTGTATAGAGATACATGAGTAAAAGTTATGGGAAGCTAAGAGATAGAGTGAGTGAAAATGTTCTTACATTAAATAACGGGAGTGGACTAGATGAAGGGGAGTGAGAGGGAAAGGAGGAAATAGCGTGAGTGAGGAAGATGGCCCCTAGCAACCACACCTTTTAAGATAGGGATTTCTAAGGTAGCCCACTGGCATCGTCACCTCATTGTACATGTCCCTGTAAATTTTGGAGCGAATCGGACGGGACGTAGTGGCACTGAAAGTGATCCAAGCGGTAAAAACGCATTTCAGTTTTATATATAGAGATTAAAAAGTACGACGTAAATAAATATAAATGATTAAATAAGAATTTCTGATGCTCTGTGTTCAAAGTAGCAGAAGAAGTGGGGGAACATCATAGCTGTGTGTTGAGAGGAATTCTTTGGGGTTTCAATAATTCATCTCTGAAAACATGGGTGTCTCGTTCAACATCCTTAAACACCCCTTATTCAAAGACCTTTTGAGCAAGATGGGCAACTCGACCTGAAGAAAATTCTAATGGGCCCCACCTGCAAGATCATGTGTTGTTAATCTTGATATGAGATCACCATGTCTCACACATATGGTTGTGATGCATGTACTGAGTGTACCCTTATCAGTCAGGTAGCCATGATGGGTATACTGGGCTTCGTATATTTACCCCAGTGCCAATTTGGTGATATGCACTGCTCTCTCACTCAATAATAATAATAATAATAATAATAATAATAATAATAATAATAATAATAATAATAATAATAATCAAGATGATATTGATAATGATAATAATAATAATAATAATAATAATAATAATAATAATAATAATAATAATAATAATAATAATAATAATAATAATAATAATAAAAATGGTCTAGGGAAGATAATAAAGAAGTTCTCGAGGCCTTCTACCATGCCATATATTTCCCCACAGATAAGTCTAGCACTGTACAAGCATACTTAAACTGGAGACAGAAACACCCTGAAGTAAGACCCTACATAGACAGTAACAAGCTTGCCAATGTTAGAAGAAACATTAAAAAAAGAAATTACTGACTGAAGTAGAGATTGATCAGGTTAGACAAGCAATATCGGATAAAATGAACGAAGCTGCAGCTAGAGAAGATAATACAGAGGAAATGATTATAGACCAGCCCAGGGCGGATAAAAACGAAGAGAGGATTGAAAGAGTTAGTATAAGTGATAGGCAAAGTGAAATACGCCCTGAACCAATCATAAACACTAAGACAGATGAGCATCAAATAGATAAAGAAAGGCACACAAATATTGACCCAACAGAACTACATGAGCTAAAAAATCAAATCATGATTGAATGGCTGAAAATTAAAGAAACCAGCATGGATGAGCGTGATACACTTCCTAAAGTCCGCAACTCTAACCAAAACATGAAAATAATTGGTAAAATCCGGCTTGCACTTAAGGATATAATTTCAGTTAATGATGTTGATATCACAACCTCAACCACCTATACTATGCATCCGCGAAAATCTCAACGATCCTATGTGGTGTAAAGATTAGAAAACGGCAACAGTCCCCCACAAAAAGCTTTCTTGGCAAGAGCGTCTGCAACAACAAATTAAAGTATTTAGATCTGACATTGAATATTTGAAAAACCTTAAGGCTCACAAGACTACCAAACCTACAAAAACCCAAAAATTACTGAAAAAATACAAATGTGAAAACTATACTTGATATTGATGCCACCATAGAAACCATCAAACAAAAGGTATCTGCCAAAGCTACCCGCATAGCGAGGTATGAAAAGCGTGTTAGATTTTTCAAGGACAACAACATGTTCAAAAATAACACCAAGATTTTTACAGAAGATAGGAAAAACAGCGTTTACTGCAGGGTCTGTACCATCAAAAGAAGAAGTGCAGAGATTTTGGAATAAAATCTGGGCAGAAAAAAACACACAACGAAAAGGCCCCCTGGATTGACAGAATATCTACAGAACTGGACCCCTTAGAAGAGCAAAAGTGGGAGGGTGTCAAGGTAGAAGATATAAGATCTGCTCTCAGGAGGTCAAGCAAATGGAAGTCTCCAGGAAAGGATAAATTCCTAACTTCTGGCTGAATGCCTTCCCAGAGAGCCATGAACTGCTAACAGAACTGTACAATGATGTTCTGCAACACCCTAGTAGGATGCCTCCTTGGCTAGTTAATGGGTTAACATTCCTGCTTCCAAAAAGTGAAGAAACAAATGAACCAAAAAACTATAGACCCATAACCTGCTTAACAACTATGTACAAAACCCTAACATCTGTCCTGACGGAATATACCTATAGTTTTTTAACAGACAGCTGCATATTCCCTAATGAACAGAAAGGATGTAAACGTGGATCCTACGGCTGTAAAGACCAACTACTCATCAATAAGATGATCTTAGAAGATTGTCACAAACGACACAAAACTTATCAATAGCTTGGATAGACTATAAAAAGGCTTTTGATAGCCTACCACATAGCTGGATTAGGAAAAGCCTTGAAATGTATAAGATAGCACCAACTCTGCGAACTTCTTGACTGTAAGTATGAGATCATGGAGAACCACACTAACTCTGAACAGTGACAGTGAATCCCTAAATGCTGGTGATGTAAAATTTCGTGTGGCATTTTCCAGGGTGACTCACTGTCACCACTCCTCTTTTGTTTATCCTTAATACCTCTCTCAAAGCTGCTCAATGACGCGCAGTACGGGTATAAAATGTTTGATAAAAATATAAATCATCTCGTTTACATGGATGATTTAAAGCTTTTTGCAAAAAATGATCAACAACTCAAGGGCTTACTAGCGATAGTCAAACAATTCAGTGACGACATCAGAATGCAATTCGGCCTCGATAAATGTGCAAAGGCTACCTTTATCAAAGGAAAAATGACAAAACATCTAACGTTAACCTTGACCAACAGAATGTCATAAAAGAACTAGACCCAGCGGAGAGCTACAAGTACCTAGGGGTAATTGAAGGGAACGGAATAAGGCATTCAGAGATGAAGGAAAGGATCAGGAGAGAATGCTATCGAAGAGTGAGAGCAATACTCAAGACAGAGCTGAATGCAAGAAACAGGATCGAAGCAATCAATGCATTAGCTATACCAGTCGTGACTTACAGTTTCAATATTGTTAACTGGTCAATTACTGAAATATGTCAGCTCGACAGAAAAATAAGGAAACTGTTGACAATGCATAGAATGCACCACCCTAAGGCAGATACAGAACGACTCTATCTGCCAAGAAAAGAGGGAGGCCGTGGTCTTTGCAACTGGCAATAAAACATGAAGATTGCTACAATTGGCCTAGACACCTACCTGAAAAACTCTGAGGACTAGATGTTAAAACTTGTCTCAAAACATGAAAACAAGAAAGCATCATACTCAGTCACAAAACAGGCAAAGGAATATCTAAGTGAATTCCGAATACAACCAATTTCGGAATTAGAGATAGACATACAAGAAACAAGCACAGAAAAAGCTAGGCGCATGAAAACCGTGCCAAAACTGCGGCCTTAGATATTCTGAATAATAAATGGCAGAGAAAAACCTCTCTACGGCAAAATACCCAAAGAGAGCGAATAATGCAGATATCGACAAAGCCCTGACCCATCAATGGCTAATGGCCTCTGGCTTAAAATCTGAAACAGAGGGGTTTATCATAGCAGCTCAAGATCAATGCCTACCAACAAGAAACTACCAGGCCAACATATTAAAGATCAGAAGCAGTCCAACGTGTCGCGTATGCAAGCAACAAAATGAAACCATTGACCATGTGGTCTCCAAGTGCAGTCTTCTAGCGCCTACAGAGTATCTCAACAGGCACGATAGAGCTGCACAATATATTCACTGGGTAATCTGTAAAAACCTGGATTTGCCCCATGAAAAAAACTGGTGGGAACACAAACCACCCCCAGTGCTTGAAAATGACCACATCTCACTCCTCTGGAACTTCACCATTCAAACTGACAGGAAGATAGATGCAAATAGGCCAGACATCATATTGAAAGACTTCAAACAAAGAACATGCCTCCTCATTGATATGACTGTCCCAATCGATATAAACGTATCTGTCAGGACCTACCAAAAACTGAGCAAATATAAAGATCTTGAAATAGAAATCAGCAAAATGTGGAAGCTGAAGACTAAAACAATACCTGTTGTCATAGGTGCCCTGGGAATGATAGCAAAAGGGGCTGATAGCTACCTAACTCAGATACCAGGAAACCCAAAATGGCAGAAGTTCAAAAGATAGTGCTCATGGGAACTGCTCATATCCTACGCAAAATACTCTCTATGTAACCTCAAGTTTTAAAACAACCATAATTTTCGGTTTAAAAAAAAAAAAAAAAAAAAACTTTTTTTTAGACATTCATTAGTACAACATCCCACCCCCCCCCCAAATATATGGACACACTAGGCATAACAACAACATGAACTTCCAACCCTGTTGTCTCTTGAGGTCTCTGGGTGAGACTTGGAGCCAACTTGTACAAATATAAAGCAAAAGTCAAACATAGAATAATAATAATAATAATAATAATAATAATAAAAATAATAATAATAATGATGATGATGATGATGATGATGATGGTATTTATAAACGTGTAAAAATATAAGAAAAAACAATATCAGATTATAACAAAGAACAATTCCCTGAAAGAGGAAAACTCCCTAGGGCTGCTTATGGAGACCCCACACAACTGCGGGCGCATGACCACGGCGAAAAACTGCTCCCTCCACATTGTCCTCCTTCAACCAACGGGTACATGCTTAGATTTGGCCCATTTACTCGCACCATTCTTGCAAAATTCACCCAACTTTTAAGGAAATTGTTAAGAGTCAGCTCTTCTCTCTCTAGCTTCACTTTTCTTTTCAAGTGAAACTTGAAAAAGCTGATGAGGACATGGCCAAAGAGGAATACGTCTATCTTTAGCCATTTTGACCTGGTCCACCACACAGCCTTTTCCACTAAGGCTAGGCAAAGAAACACTTCTTGCTCTTCTCGGCCAAAGAAGATGGAAGGGCAATCTTTAGGATGCATTCAGCTGATAACCGGATCCGTCTTACACGTGACGTGATGGCAGGTGTTCGATATAAATCCACAAGTCAGCAATTCTAGGTCTCTAAGAGTGTACAGAACAGTTTCATCTGCCTGCGCGCATCTCGAACAAACCCGTCTCATGGCACTTCCATCCTGGTAGAGTATGGCCTGAGTCAGCAATACTCCTGGGCCGAAAGTTCTCCGGAGCAGACCAGCCAGTTGATTCTCTTCAGTCCACAGAGTCTCACCGGAAACGTCGTTACACCTGCCCACCACTAATCTCCTATAGAAATCACCAACCTCATTGCCCGTCTAACAGAGGACTGTGAGCACCTGACGATACTCAAAGTGACAGCCAGCCAGCCTGGGTCTACGCTTGATCCAGGACTGCAGCTGAGACAAGAGACGAGCTGTGGGAAATCGTGTCTGACAAACGGTGACCACACCTGCTCACCGTCTAGGAAGCTCTGGAGATGTCGCAGCCTCAGCGCATGTCTGCACATCAGCAGCCACTGCAAACCCGGCCCTCCATTCAGTGAGTGTTGACAGCGAATAGAGCACCTGACAAGTGGAACACGTTCCTTCCACAGAAAGTAGAAGCACGCGAGCTCCAGTTTGGTCCGAGATGGATGTGGGTAAGGCACGACGGTCAGGTGATAATATATGACGGAGGCGATGTGTGCATTTGTCACTTTGCCAGACCCTCCAGGGATAGCTTTGTCTCAGCCCATTTCTGGGTGACATTGATCTCCATGCTCGTCACCTATTCTCAGTTCTTCTCCAGCTGAAGATCTGGACCAAACCAGACACTGTTTTTTTCTTTTTTCCTTTTTCCTTTTTTTCCCCCATTTTTCTCTGTCTTCCCTTTTTCTGTCACATGACTTTGTAAATAAACAATCTGGTGTGTTTATTTTAATGACCTACCAATGAATACAGTGAGTTTCTTTGCGCTAGGTGTTGGGAAGCCACTCAGCAAGAAATGGGAAACCAAATTGAAAGAAGAAAATGATGATGATAATGATGATGATGATGATGATGATGATGATGATGATGATGATGATGAGAAATAGCAAGAGAAAAATTAACCATTTGCTCTCAATGGATAACTTGAAGCTTTTTTAGTAAAAATGAAAGAGATTTATTCTTTAATACAGACTGTAAGACTCTTCAGAAAAGATACAAGCAAGGAATTTGGCACAGATAATTGCGTAATATTAGTCACGAGAAGGGGACAGGTAGTCAACACGAAGGCATCCAATTACCAGATGACCAGACATTAAAATCAGTGAAAGAAGGAGAGAGTTATAAGTATGTAGGAGTATTAGAATCTGACAGAGTACTAACTACAGAAATGAAAGTGAAAATTGAGAAGGAGTAGATCAGAGGAGAGAGGAAGCTAAGTCAAAGATAAATGGCCCCAACCTCGTGAAGGCTGTAAATATTTGGGAAGTATCATTACTTTTATGACCGGCAGCTTTTGTAGATTGGACGACAACAACAACAACAACAACAACAACAGCGATAAATTGATTAATTCATACTTTATTTAGCTGCTAATTACCTTATGTCTTCATTATATGTTAAGATTTAATTTCTGTTCTTGAGACTGTGGTTAGGTAAAAAAAAGAAAAAAAAGCTGTGTGTGTAGCTCGATGTGATAATGTCTGAATAAGTCTGTGTGTGTGTGCATGTGTGTGTGTGTTTGCGTATGTTTGTGTGTGTGTGTGTGTGTGTGTGCTTGAAGATAGAATGAAAGCAAATACAGTGAGACAAAGCTCGAAGCTTTCTCTCGATTCCTCATCCTAAATTAAGATTGTGGTTTCTTTTTCTTTTTCTTTTTTTTTTCTTTCCTTCCATCATTCCGCAATGTTCACAGCATTCATCTTCACTTTCCTCTTCTCTCGCGCTCACACTTTGTTTTCCGCTCACTCTTTGTTCTTCGCTCTCACTTTCTTCTTCGCTCTCACTTTCTTCTTCGCTCTCACTTTCTTCCTCGCTCTCACTTTCTTCTTCGCTCTCACTTTCTTCTTCACTCTCACTTTCCTCTTCACTCACTCTTTCTTCTTTGCTGTCGTCTGTTTCTGCAACCAAGCTTGCGAGGACCATGCCCGCCACCTGAAATAAATAAAAAGAGAGAGAATCAACAATCTCTAAAGGGAAAACTTTGAATTATTCTCCCTTCCCCTATGAAGATAGAAAGCTACTATACAGGTTACGTGTATTATATAATCCCTTGGTACCGTATGAATTGACAGGCCCCTGTTGACAGGCCACTGACATTTAAGGTACTAACACATACAATATGCGAATTAGCAGCCACAGATTTCTGTAATTACTGTAACTAATGAGTATATAAATAGATATCCTTGTGATTAGTCATAATGATGTAGACTCCTCTGATGAGACTACAGTAATCTTCTAATAGCGATTAGTGTTTTCCATTAATCTACTGAAAGACAGCTAATCTAGCCCCGTTTATATATCAGCTGCGTAAATTACATATTCTTCTGTTTGTTTCAGTCATTTGACTGCGGCCATGCAGGAGCACAACCTTCAGTCGAACAAATCGACTCCAGGACTTATTCCTTGTAAGCCTAGTACTTATTCTGTCGGTCTCTGTTGCCGAACCCCTAAGTTACGGGGACATAAACACACCAACTTCGGTTGTCAAACGATGGTGGAGGACACACACACACGCACACACATATATATATATGTATGCGACGGGATTCTTTCAGTTTCCGTCTACCAAATCCACTCACAAGACTTTGGTCAGCCCAACGCTATAGTAGAACACACTTTCCCAAGGTGCCGCGCAGTTGGACTGAACCCGGGACCACGAGGTTAGTAAGTAAGCTTCTTGCCACACACCCACTCCTGTGCCTATAATGTATGTACTTGTCTCAGGATGATCTCAGGATTATCCTGTTGATAATTTTAATAATTATTTTAAAGTCTAAACAAAGCAAGTTAAGACATTAAACATACAGGTTGATGGTTAGTTCTATTATCTGATATTTCAACATTTTAGGGTCAGAACCTGTTCTTCTGGGAATATACAGAGAAAAGTTGTTGATAAATGATGTCTCTGCTTTGTAGTGTGTGTATGAATGGCTGTTTTCTCTAAAAGTGCTTTGTTTAAGTCGGATATGTTTTAAATATGCGAGCTACACTTGTTAATTAAAACTGCTTCTTTTATCCTTAAGTTCCCATTATTTCTTTCTGTAGATTCAGTGGTACCTTTGACGTCTTGGGTGCAGCATTTGCACAATTTTTTTTTTTTTGACAGAAGAAGCGTTAGCATAGAAATGTTCTTGGATCTTTTTGGCAGTTTTTTCTAGCTGTGTCATATGAAATTATCACCCATAATTATGACCCTAGTATCAATCTATTGCATTTCAATCTGTTTTAGAGTTAGGGTTAGGGGTGGGGGGAAGGATATCTTTTTTTTCTTCAGAAATGTAAATAAACCCAATCTGTTTCTTAAACGAGGGAATATTCATACAGCATGGAATGTTTTCACCTCAATAGATGTCATTGATTGGTTGAAATTGCAGAAATTGAAGAATAAAAAAACAACAAATATCTTACAAACTATAGAATTTTCTCAATAAAGCCAAGAGAAAAAGATGTTTTATAAACACATTCTACCAGTATACGAAGTTTAAGAGTGTTTAGTTAACTAGAAATTATTTTAAAAAGCTGCTGTTCAAACCGAAAAGATCCATGTTCTTTAATGCTTATGAGAACCTTCATATTTCACGTTGAAGAATTGGTCGAGGGCCAATCTCTCTGCGAACACTTCGGTTGCGATGCCTTTTCTAAAAGCCTCATCTAACTCCTCACTAGCTCTCCTTTTACTCTGTTTCTTTCAACTGCAAGTCCTTTGCAAGTCGTTCTGATGGTCCTTTTCAGGGTGAACCACTATTATAGTTGACAATTGCCTCAGTCAACGGCTTAACTAATTCACTAATCCGGTCTCTGAAATCTTTGTGCACCGACGAAGGCGCGTTCAGCTTCGGTAACCGGATCCATGTCTATGAAGCCTAAGTGGCTCGATTGTGGTCTATGTAGTTGACTATTTTCAATTGTAAAACCTATACTATCCGTATCTGAAGGATACCCTATCGCAATACGATCTGCATGATCCGATGTGGTTTAACCAGCTCTACATTGGCACATAAAGGAAATTCAGTCGATACCTGTCAGACAGTTGGAATCATTTGGGCAAGTTTGCGGGGCTTTCTCACCCTCCTCCCCTATCTGCTAAGCCTACAAAGTCCCACCATACGTCTAAAATCCATTCTAATCTTCCACTAATACTAAGGAGTGGAACATTCCCAGGAAAGTTCCAGATGCCTGAAGAAATCTGGTCCTTCTACTCCAATCGGGGCGTAGACAGCAACTATGCCCTTCGATGTCAGTCGCGATCAGTACCACCGACTTACTTTCTGGATCCAGGAAGAACATCCGTATTGCAAGATCCAGATTTTTCCGAACCATCATGGCGACTCCGCCTCCCGGACGACTTAGAGATGCATACACCTTATACTCTCTGAAGAGAGGACTTGGTAGCACTAGCAAAGGGAAGTTTAGTGCTGTTCCAAGCCGTTGCACCAGATTGTTGCTCAGTTCATTTCGTTGTTCTTGTCGTTATTGTTATTGCTGCTGCTTATTTGTTTGTTTGTTTGTTTGTTTGTTGAGCGAAGCGGTCTTCGTCCTGTAGTGGGAGAAGTCCGAAACGTGGTCCTTTGCTATTCATAAGACCACAGAAGAGAAAGCAAGTCAACCCCCAACACCAAGAGCATCGACGGATGGATGAATGTGCATCCAGGCTCAGCAGTTGAGTAGGAACAACAGAATAAAAGAACTACCCAAGTGTGGGTACGATCCGTTTCGAGTGGGGCCAAGCAGTGTCCGTCCACTCAACATCATTGGAAGTAGACAGATACTCATGTTGTAAAGGGATCAGAATAATGGAGACTGAAATAACCGTGATTTCCAATCGTACTTCTGCAGCAGACGGAAATATCTACACCTTATTCCGTATTGTAACTATCACAGATTATACAGCAAAACAACAACTGAAATAAACACTTACTGCTCCTGTGACTAGTCCTAATAGGGCCATATTCAAAACTTCACCTGAAAGAAGAGCAAAAATAGCGTGAATTGTAATTTCTTAGAAGCAGAGTGTATGATATGTATATGAATTGACTATTATATAAATAAATTGATTAATCCGTGTATGTATTCTCCATTTTCTTTTTTGTATTGTAATAAATTTTTTTCCCTCCAATAAAGAAAAGGTAAAAACATCTATAACGGCAACTGGAATTCCGGATCTTTTCCTTTTGAACGGCACATGTCAACACAATTTCTAGTTAACTAAATACTTTTAAACTTCGTATACTGGTAGAATGTGTTTATAAAACATCATTTTTTCTTGGCTTTCTTGAGAAAATTCTCTATGTTGTAACATATTTCCACTTTAATTTCAAGCATTTCGGCAATTTTAACCAATCGCTGACCTCCTTTTGGGGTGAAAACATTCTGTGCTGTATGAATATGTCCCTCGTTTAGAAACAGATTGGGTTTATTTACATTTGCAAAGAAAAAAAATACCCTTCCCCACCCCTACCCCTAACCCTAACCCTAACCCAAAAGAGATTGAAATGCAATAGATTGATACTAGGGTTATAATTATGGGTGACATTTTCATTTGACACCGCTAGAAAAAATCCCATTTTTCGTTGCGGTGTCGTATGAAATTGTCACCCATAATTATAACCCTAGTATTGATCTATTGCATTTCAATCTATTTTAGATTTAGGGTAGAGTTAGGGTTAGGGTAAGGGTTAGGGTGAGGGGTGGGGAAGGAAGGTATCTTTTTCTTCGCAAATGTAAATAAACCCAATCTGTTTCTTAAACGAGGGACATATTCATACAGCAAGGAATCTTTTTCACCCCAAATGGAGGTCAGCGATTGGTTAAAATTGCCAAAATGCTTGAAATTAAGTGGAAATATGTTACAACATAGAGAATTTCCTCAAGAAAGCCAAGAAAATATGATCTCTTATTATAAAAGGCAGATTTTATCTGCCTCCCTTTTCAGTTATAGAAATAAAATCTACAATATAGGATTTCTTCAATTACAATTTACCTAGCATTTTAAGAGTAGAATGCATCGGGTTTTGCCAGGTCCACTTTTTAAAATTTCAACCCCAATTAAGCAAAATTTACAGAAAACTCACATTCTGGTGTATGAGTCAAATGCTTCTCTTACTGTGGTTTACACCACACGCAAACGCACACACACAGTGTGCAACGAAGATAATGAAAGTAATTCACTTTCTGTAGTGAGTGACTCTTTCACTCTGCCTCCCACTTCCTCTTTACACACATAGACACGCAAATATATAAATAAAATTGTCAGCTAACATGCGTGTGTATGTGTGTGTGTGTGTGTGTGTGTGCGTGTGTGTGTGTGTGAGGGTGCGTGTGTGTGTGTGTGTGTGTGCGTGTGCGTGAGTGTCTGACAGGAAAAATGAAAGTAATTCACTTTCTGTAGTGAGTGACTCATTCACTCTGCCTCCCACTTCCTCTTTACACACATAGACGCGCAAATATATAAATAAAATTGTCAGCTAACGTGCGTGTGAGTGAGTGTGTGTGTGTGTGTGTGTGTGCGTGTGTGTGTGTGTGAGGGTGCGTGTGTGTGTGTGCGTGTGCGTGAGTGTGTGACAGGAAAGTTTTTTAGGACGAATATAAGACCTATATCCAAGTAGCAGAAAGATCGCCCAAAAGTGTATATAGATATTTAAATGTATTTTATATTCATCTATACACAGATGTATGTATAATGTGTGTGTATATATTTCCATAGAGGTAACCTTTCACTCCATACAAAGTTTTTTAGGACGAATATAAGACCTATATCCAAGTAGCAGAAAGATCGCCCGAAAGTGTATATAGATATTTAAATGTATTTATATATTCATCTATACACAGATGTATGTATAATGTGTGTGTATATATTTCCATAGAAGTAACCTTTCACTCCATACAAAGTTTTTTAGGACGAATATATAAGACCTATATCCAAGTAGCAGAAAGATCGCCCGAAAGTGTATATAGATATTTAAATGTATTTATATATTCATCTATACACAGATGTATGTATAATGTGTGTGTATATATTTCCATAGAGGTAACCTTTCACTCCATACAAAGTTTTTTAGGACGAATATAAGACCTATATCCAAGTAGCAGAAAGATCGCCCAAAAGTGTATATAAATATTTAAATGTATTTATATATTCATCTATACACAGATGTATGTATAATGTGTGTGTATATATTTCCATAGAGGTAACCTTTCACTCCGCACAAAGTTTTTTAGGACGAAAATAAGATCTAAAGTTATCTCTAAGTAGCACAAAGATCGCCCAAAAGTGTATATAGATATTTAAATGTATTTATATATTCATCTATACACACATGTATGTATAATGTGCGTGTATATATTTCCATAGAGGTAACCATTCAATCCATACAAAGTTTTTTAGGACGAAAATATTTATATATAAAAGAAAGGTTGTGTGTCTGTCTACTCCGATTTAGATTCCTAACTACTCCCACATTTTGCGATGCAGTTTAACCAAAACCGGGTATCTTATAGTCGTGATTCATATCGAGCCCTTCTGGGTATTAGCGCGCGTCTTCGATGAGTCTATGATTTTACAAATAATTTACCATCATTTTTTTTCCATTTTAATGCATATTTTTTTTAATAAAGGGAAGTAACTCTCAAACTTCACACCAATATGCGTGCTCATATGCGACGTAATATCACATCAGCAGCATTTCCTCACACCCTCCTTGCACTTGGCGAAGACAAAATACCAGGGGATGAAAATGGTAATATTGCCATCGATTCCATTTGTACCATTGTTAAGACGCCTTCTGATCTCAGAGATGCAGTGTTCCCAGATCTACAAGCTAATTATCAGAATATGGATTGGATTGGCAAAAAGGCTATACTGGCCCCGAGGAATAAAACTGTTCACCATATTAATGATGAAATGCTAAAACTCATTCCTGGGGAAGTCTATGTATATCAGTCTATCGATACAACTCCTGACCCAGAGGACGTCATCAACTATCCAATAGAGGTACTCAATTCCTTTGAGCATCCCGGACTACCACCACACTTTCTCAAACTTAAAGTTGGTGCCCCTATAATGCTCATCAGAAATTTGGTTCCCCCAAACAATGCAATGGCACACGTTTGATCGTTAAGTCCTTATCTCCCACCGTAAACTTATATCAATATTTGCCTGAATAATCATCATAATTCAGTGCAATCATTAACAGTACTTTCAAGCAATGCAGCCCCGAGCAACGCCGGGCAATTCTGCTAGTGTTTTATAAACACATTCTACCAGTATACGAAGTTTAAAAGTGTTTAGTTAACTAGAAATTGTGTTGACATGTGACGTTCAAAAAGGAAAAGATCCGGAATTTCAAAAGTTTAAGGTACGAATATCGAAGAAGAACCAACGATAAACATTGGATCATATTCGCATCTACAATTTCCAGTATCGTTAATCCAGTCTGATCTGGCAGTGTTTCTACAGCTGGATGCCCTTCCTAACGCCAACCACTCCGCGAGTGTAGTGGGTGCTTTTTACGTGCCACCTGCACAGGTGCCAGAGGAGTCTGGCATCGGCCACGATCGGTTGGTGCTTTTTTATGTGCCACTGGCACAGAAGCCAGTGGAGGCTGCACTGGCAACGGCCACGTTCGGATGGTGCTTTTTATGTGTCACCGGCACAGGTATCACACTACTGTTTCCATTGATATGTATATATATATATATATATACACACACACACATGTATGTATGGATATATATGTATATATATATATATATATATACATACATATATATATATATATATATATAATATATATAATATATATATATATATATATATATATATATTATATATATAATATATATATATATATACAATTAAGGGCTCCTAAATTAAGATGCCGAGTGCTGGGAACACAAAAAGGGGATGAATTTATCGAGAGTGAAAATCAAAAACGTTTACCGATAACTTTAACTCGAACCGCGGTTTCTGCTTCTTTCTAGCAAAACACAAAATATGTTTGCTAAGGCTAGCTTCATCAGCGAGTCGCCTAAATTTAATCGAGGTCTGCAGCGATGTGGGACCATGTGTTGATCTCGAACTACTAGCAGATCTTAACTTTTCAAATCTCTGCGCAGACGCAAAATTGTGTTCCCAGCACTCGGCATCTTAATTTAGGAGCCCTTAATTGTATAACTACATGAATAATATTTTTCTATATGAATAATATTTTTGTCTTATGACTAATTCGTCTTTTGTGCTGGGCACCTGGTAGTAAATAATATTACTACCCTTCTTGTTCTTATTCGCATATTACATGATGGATTTATTCGTAAAATTCTTCCCGGCATGCCCTATACTGCCGTGTAAATTTTGCGTCTGCGCAGAGATTTGAAAAGTTAAGATCTGCTAGTAGTTCGAGATCAACACATGGTCCCACATCGCTGCAGACCTCGATTAAATTTAGGCGACTCGCTGATGAAGCTAGCCTTAGCAAACATATTTTGTGTTTTGCTAGAAAGAAGCAGAAACCGCGGTTCGAGTTAAAGTTATCGGTAAACGTTTTTGATTTTCACTCTCGATAAATTCATCCCCTTTTTGTGTTCCCAGCACTCGGCATCTTAATTAGAGGACCCTTAATTGTATAACTACATGAATAATATTTTCTATATGAATAATATTTTTTTGTCTTATGACTAATTCGTCTTTTGTGCTGGGCACCTGGTAGTGAATAATATTACTACCCTTCTTGTTCATATATATTATATATATATAATAATATGCATTTGTATATCCCTATATATATATATATATATCCATACATTTCCATATATTAATATATATATATATATATATATATATATATGTATATATATATGTATATATATATATATATATATATACATATTATATATATATATATATATATATATATATATATATATATATATATATTATATATATATGTATGTATATATAATATATATATATATATATATATATATATATAATATATATATATATATATATATATATATATATATCCATATATATCGCGGCGGCGGCGTCATCGTCGTTTAATGTCTGCTTTCCATGCTGGCATGGGTTGGATGCTTTGACTGAGGACTGGTGAGCCAGAGGCAGCACTAGGCTCAATCTGACCTGGCAAAGTTTCTACAGCTGGATGCCCTTCCTAACGCCAACCACTCCGAGAGTGTAGTGGGTGCTCTTACATGCCACTGGCATGAAGGTCAGTCTGGTGGTTCTGGCAGCGACCACGCTCAAAACGTGTTTTTTACGTGCTACCATGTATGGGGGCCAGTCCGACGGCAGTGGCAACAAAATATATATTATATTTCGTTTAATGTCTGTCTGACTTCCATGTTGGCATGGTGGGATGAACATACATATGTGTGCATACACATGTGACTATATATATATATATCTACAATATCATAAATTAATTTCTCTTTACCTGCAGGAATGGGTTTTACGCACACACACACCCACACACCCACACACCGAACATCTTTATTTCACACCTTATACTGTGCCTCAGCATGGCCGCAGCTCTGAGCTGAAACTAGAAAAAAAATATATATATATATTTATATTTAAATATTATAAGTTTAAATTATTTAAATAATTTTTAAAATTTTAACTTTAATTTAAATATTTTAATTTGGATTTTGATATTTTTTATATTTTATATTTTATATTTTTTTATTAATTTTATTTCTATATATTGGCTTTGATTTTCACTGTTTGATTTGCCTAATAGTGGTTTTATCTCTAATTTAATATAATATATATTTATACTATAAAATTGGATTTAATCCTAAATCTAATTTTTCCCTTTAAGTTTGGATTTGCTCCCTAATATTATTATATATATATATATATATATTAAGAGAATAAAGTGTACGTATGCCGCTATCGTTAGCTACTATAACGCATTTTTTTCTCTCCTTGTTTTTTTTCTGTGTATTTTCTGTCAAAGAGCATAGGCTTGGAAACGTAAAAGACTTTTTCTATTCCTGAGCACTATACTAATACATTTGTTTGTTTGTACTCCCCCTGCCTGCGTCTTTTGTTTACTTTTCGTAAACTTTCCCTTTATATATATTATATATATATATATATATATATATATATATATATATATATATATATATATATATAATAGAATATATAAATATATCAAATAAAATATAAAATGGGACAAGAATGCAAAACATTCGGACAACTAGGTGATACAAAAAGGGCAACAACAAAACATCCAGATAGGCGATACAAAAAACAAGGCAAGGTCATTTGAAGCCTTTATCCTCAGTCAAGAAAAGATCATTCTCGCAATTTCGGCTGATTAATCTTGAGATTGCTTCAATCTGGCTAGCCCCAAGGAAAACTAAGCTAAGAGATTCCTTGGAAAAAAGAATGAAATGTATACGAAAACAAGGACGGAAAAACAGACGAAGTTACACGAATAAAAATACAAAAATACAATAATAATAATAATAATAATAATAATAACAGGACTTACCAACAGGTGTCTTTCGACTGGGAACAAATTGAATTCAGCTGGCATGTATGGAAATGAAGCCTTACAGCAGAGGGAAGAATATCTATGTGGCAGTGACCATGGCCAGACGCAAAAGGGCTAGCAGTCTGGCCTATAGGTTACGTGAGAAGAGAAGAGAGAGAAAAAGAGGAACAAAAGAATTAAGGAGGGGGAGAAGAGAGAGCGAGAGTGAGAGAGAGTTGTAGAAGCAGATAGACAGAAGAATCAAGGAGTGGCGAGAAGAAAAGAGAGACAGGGACATAGTAAAGCGAAAAATGAGTAAGAAAGGGAAAGAAATGTGTGAGAGAGGGGGGGAGAAAGAAAGAATGACCGGGAAAAGGTTGAAAAAGTCGTACAAAATTGTGGCGCTATATATATATATATGTATATATATATATTAATAAATACAACAATGGAACAAGAGCGCAAAACATCCAGATAACTTGGTGATACAAAAAGGGACAATCTCAAGATTAATCAGCTGAAATTGCGAGGATGATCCGATCAACGAAACAGCATACTCGTGAAATTAACGGGCAAATGGCTGAGCACTCCACAGACATGTGTACGCTTAACATAGTTCTCTGTGAGATTCAGCATAACACAGAGGGTGACAAGGCTGGCCCTTTGAAATACAGGTACACCGAGAATATATATACACAGACATTATACATAATCTGTGTATATGAATATATAAATACATTTAAATATCTATATACACTTTCGGGCGATCTTTCTGCTCTGCTACTTGATATAGGTCTTTATTCGTCCTAAAAACTTTGTATGGAGTGAAGGTTACCCTCTCTATGGAAATATATACAACACATTATACATACATCTGTGTATAGATGAATATATAAATACATTTAAATATCTATATACACTTTCGGCGATCTTTCTGCTACTTGGATATGGTCTTGTATTCGTCCTAAAAAACTTTCCTGTCACCACTCACTCACGCACACGCACGCACACACAAGCGCACCCTCACACACACACACACACACACCACACACACAACCACACTCACACACACGCACGTTAGCTGACTATTTTATTTATATATTTGCGTGTATATGTGTGTAAAGAGGATGGGAGGCAGAGTGAATGAGTCACTCACTACAGAAAGTGAATTACTTTCATTTTTCCTGTCAGACACTCACACACACGCACACACACACACAACACGCACCTCTCACACACACCCACACACGCACACACCACACACACAACCCACACGCACGTTAGCTGACAATTTTATTTATTATATTTGCGTGTCTATGTGTGTAAAGAGGAAGTGGGAGGCAGAGTGAATGAGTCACTCACTACAGAAAGTGAATTACTTTCATTTTTTCTTCCTGTCACCTCACCCACGCACACACACACACACACAACTACACGCAACCCTCACACACACACACACGCACACACACACACACACACGCACGTTAGCTGACAATTTTATTTATATATTTGCGTGTCTATGTGTGTAAAGAGGAAGTGGGAGGCAGAGTGAAAGCGTCACTCACTACAGAAAGTGAATTACTTTCATTTTCTTCGTTGCACACTGTGTGTGTGCGTTTGCGTGTGGTGTAAACCACAGTAAGAAAGCATTTGACTCATACACCAGAATGTGAGTTTTCTGTAATTTTGCTTAATTGGGGTTGAAATTTTTAAAAAAGTGGACCTGGCAAAACCGATGCATTCTACTCTTAAAAATGCTAGGTAAATTGTAATTGAAGAAATCCTATATTGTAGATTTCTATACTGACAAAGGAGGCAGATAAAAATCTGCCTTTTATAATAGAGATATACATACATTACATTATGGTTGCTCCCTCGTTATCGAGTATGGCCATTGCACGAAGCTTAACTGTTACTGGTGATGGGATCGAATGTGACTTTTTAGCCCATCAAAAGATCTACAATGTCTTGTAACAAAATTGGCAACTAAAACCTTTACCGGTAATAGCCGGTTGTAGTTCTAACTGGGCTTCATGTACCTTTACATGTCGTTTAAGTCCTCTCGCGGAATTACACTCTCTCCACATGCCCGACAGACATGATTAGTATGGTGTGTTACACCACCCAGTAGTCGGAGCGCAATCATCTGGTCTCGCTTTAAAGTGTACACGATACTGCATGGGGCGGTTCTGAGGGCCGGGTCTTGCAGGAGGGGGAACACGTGAGGCCCTTCCCTTCGGCCCTGTTACAAATGCCCTTTGACATCCCTTCTTTCTCATGCAACTCAAGATTTCTCAAAAGTGGCTGTCCCCTCGGGTGTACAATCCTTCTCCACGTGCTACGATCAATAGGTATGCCTTCCTATGTGTCACGAGAGATGCAACCATCTCTTAAGGAGCCTTCAGCAAGTCCTTATACCTCTTTTTTAGTTTATGTGGATGTCGTTCTCCTTTAGCTAACTCTCCATAAAAGAGTTGTTTTGGTATCCTTGAATCCTTCATCCTGACCAGATGACCAACCATCTGAACCTACATACATAAATACATACATCCATCCATACATACATACATGCATGCATGCATACATACACACATACATACATACATACATACATACATACATACATACATACATACATAAGTACATACATATATACATAAATACACACATACATACATACATACATACATACATACATACATACATACATACATACATACATACATACATAAATACATGCATAGGTAGATAGATAGATATAAATAGATAGATAGACAGACAGACAGACCAGCAATTAGCGTGGGGAAAGGAAGAAAGAGAAAGCTAGGAAGACAAATATATGAGTGTAGCAGTAAGTGAATTAATATGATAACAAAGTGGGTCCCCAAACAGATTGAAGCTCATGACCTACACCTGCGAAGAGGAAGGAGAGGAGGAGGTGGACGACGACGAAGATTAAAGAAAATATGGAACAAATAATGTAAAATAATAACATACAAATGGTAAATTACAAAACGACAGCAAATAATTTAAAATAATCCTTTCTACCTTAAGGTACAAAGCCTGAAATTTGCAAGGAGGGGACTAGTTGATTACATCGACCCTAATGTTTCATTAACACTTAGTTTATCGACCCCGGAGGGATGAAAGGCAAAGTCAACCTCGGGGAAATTTGAACTCAGAACGTAGACATGGGCAAAATAACGCTAAGCATTTAAGCCCGGTGTTGCTAACAATTCTGCCAACTCGCCGCCTTACGAACTAATTAATTGGATATTAAAATAATTATCATTATTAAAAGAAATACAAATCATTAAACCGTCGGGGTTTTTGATTCAATATAAAACTGTGTTGCAAAATATATTTGCAAATACTTTCATCAGTTTCAGTGACTTGACTTTGGGCAGAATGAAGCACGGTTCTGATGAAGTATTCATATACATATAAGTGGAAGAAGCATCAGAAAGGTTTGGACCCTTGCAGAAATTGGGGAAGCTATTCAAGGGTATTGCGAGCCCTTCTTTTGAACCGATCACAATGTCAGAAGCCTTTCCGTACCACTATCAGGTTTTTCAAGATCACAAGCGTTTCACCCCTCAAACGTCTGAATGTGGCACCAAGTTCTGAATTAGTCTTTGCTTATGAAAGGTTTCCATCAGCGATCTCTGGTCAGACATTGTCACCTTCAGCAAGTTTCATTTGCCTTGTCCATCTTATTTGTGACATTCTTCGCTTATCTCTGTTCCAAACCAGTCCTCTGAGTAGATAAATGGGTGTGTGTCTGCATATGTGTCCACGTGTGTGTGTATATATGAATACATACTCACACACACAAATACATATATGTGTATGAGTTGAGTGTGTGCATATGTGAAAAAGATAAAATATCCTTCACGGGACATATGCACAAAGGATCTGTCTCCCCTACACACACACTCGCACACCCTTCCCTTACGTGACGGCAGTCCATTGCAGGATTACCCTTTGTTTCTCACCTGAGTGGATCCGACAAACATGAAAGGCAATGTTTTGATGAAGACCACAACGCCTCGCCCAGTCCAGAAATCGAAACTGCACTCTTACGATCATGAATGCAAAGCCCTAATCACACACATACACCCCCCCCCCGCCATACACACACACGTCACTAATGCTCCTATGCTTTCCTACAAACAACAACAACAAAAAATAAACATACGGGATCAAAGAATAAAATGGAAAGGGACAGGAATGTATATTTAGGATAAATAAATCACCTTATAATGGTTGGCAAAGGGAAAGTTACTCTGGTGACTGGAAACTTTGGTTCTCTTCCAGACGGAATGTTTCGTCAGATACAGCAGTGGATGTCTATGAAAGCTGCGCCAGGGTGTGTTCACCTCTCTTTATATATCATCAGATATGTGCTTTTAGTAACTTGGAAGTTTAGTAGCAAAACGAAATTGAAAAGACAGGGAGGTGTCAAGCAGCAAAGAAGTCTATTGTTTGTTTTTGTAGCTTTTTGTTGATGTTTGTCTTGTCTGCTTTTGTATCGACCAGCCAATCGGGGAGAGGTGGTCGTGCAATGGTAAGAGTGGGAATATCACTTTGTGGGCCAGCGTATTGTTATATGCATTTACATTTCGTTTTTCATTGCAATATGATTTAAATTGTGCTGGTTAGCATGTATGTATGTGTGTGTGTGTATGTGTGTGTGTGTATGTGTGTGTGAGTGAGTGAGTGAGTGAGTGAGCGTGTTTGCTAGTCCAACATTCATGTAACGTTCCATTAAAGAGTCGCATATTACTTGCAATAAAGCACAAATAGGTTACACTGTCAGAGTGAATCTAAAAGCAACCAGGAGTGGGAGCAAGGATTGTCAGAGACGCTAGATGCAAGTGAACTGTGCTGGAAGGTTCTGCTCTGCAACAGCTGTTATTTCATTCAAAATAAAGCAGCAAATTTTGATCAGCAATTATAGTTAATTGATAAATTTCTCTATACACACACTTTGCATTGTCTCTCTGTCCGGCACTTTCCACTGCCCTTGGTGTAGGGCTTACATTTGGTTAAAATCTTCCAATGGATGTTGTAACTGACACCTTTATCTTTTAATGACCATATATGATTGGATAATTTTGTCGCTTTCCTTTTGTCCCAGTGCCTAAAACTCAAGGTGTGGTTATTGAACCTGGCCTTGAAATTACCCTCTGTAAGGCCTACATATTTCTTTGTTGAAATAGAGTCCACGGTAGCTTCGTTGATGAAGGTCTTGGACATGCAAGCTCCATTTAGCAGGCACAATTTTTTATTCCTGCATGAACCGCTGTTTTTGCATTGTGGTTTTTGTGTCTATGTGACATGGAATGATGGCTTATCTGGAAAAGCAGTTTAGACCCTGCTACATCTCTAAACTCAAGGACAGAACTTTTCGGGTCATGCCCATATGTGACCAAATTTTTGTTACGTTTTTGGTCCCCACAAGACTACAGATAGAACTTGCTTTCTATATTATGTCCACGCACAAGTTTTTTATCTCATTATACCTTTTACTTTTATTTTTTCATATATTTATATATATATTATAGAGAGTTTGGTTTAAAGATATATTATTTTTTTACACATAATAATTTTTTTCTGTACTCTACCTTCCACCCTTCATTTTTCCTTGTGCCTATATAGATGTGTATATGGATTCAATTGTACGCGTGTGTGGATGTGTATGCGTGTGTGTAGGCATGTATGTATCTGTCAAGACCTACCAAAAACTGAGCAAGTATAAAGATCTTGAAATAGTAATTGGAAAAATGTGAAACCTCAAGACTAAAACAAGACCTGTTGTTGTGAGTGCCCTAAGAATGATAGCAAAAAGGGCTGGTGGCTCAGATGTCAGGAAATCCAAAAATAGATGAAATTAAAAAATACTGCTCATAGGAACTGCCCATATCCTGCGTAAATATTGTCTATGTAATCCCCAATTTTATTAATCCGTAAACAGTGTCAAATTACTTTGAAATGTACATACGGCAATCACCTTTTACTGTCATCTTAACATCAGACAATCATCTTCTAATCAAATTACTTTTAAAACAAATCTCTAATTTACTTTTGTTTTGACAGACATTCTCTAGAATAATACTCTGTACAAAACCAAATATGACATCCTAGGCATAACACCAACATGAACTTCTAACTTGTTGTCTCTTGAGGTCTCTGGGTGAGACTTGGAGCCAACTTGTACAAATACAAAGCTAAAGCCAAATATCTAATAATAATAATAATAATAATGGCTTCTGATCTTAACTGATTGGAAGTGTTATCATGTACATTGTTTTGCCTTGGTATAAAAGATGAGCTACAGCAAATATTCTGCTCAATACCACAGATTTGCTTGTCAGTTGTTTGACCTTAACTAGTTGAGCATGTCCCTTAGTGGCTGATGATATGTGCATCTCTGATCATGAGCAGACGTAGTGGGGGAGCATCATAGCCATGTGTTGAAAGGGATCCTTTGGGGTTTGAATAATTCACCTCTGAAAACATGGGTGTTTCGTTCAACATCCTTAAACAACCCTTATTCAGGGACCTTTTCGGTGGGATGGATTACTCAACCTGAAGAAAATTCTAATGGGCCCCACCTGTAAGGTCATGCAATGTTTGTCTTGGTATGAGATCACCATGTCGCGCACATATGGTTCTGATGCATGTGCCTGGTGTACCCTTATCGGACAGGTAGTCATGACGGGTATATTGGGCTTCGTATATTTTATCCCACTGTCACTTTGATGACTTGCACTGCTCTCTCACTTAATAATAATAATACCAATTAGCAAGTATTTAATTTGTAATCATTTGATTAATCTACGGATATATACTTATACTTATATGACCACTGGGCTGACTGACTTAGGGAATGTTTAGCCAATTAGCTGTTTAATTGCCTAGTCAGCTCACTGCTTAGGTGCTTTCGATGTTAGTTCAGAAGTTAGACTTGCGTCTTATAATCTCCCAATTTAGGTCACTTTTCTAGTCATTACCGTAATTATCATCCTTAATACCTTCCCTAATTCTTCCAACGGAATCAATTCCTTTCATTGTCTTCTAATTTCACACTCCTATTTTATAAAGCTTTTGCACCATTTCCACACACACACACCCCAACCGCCTTA
The DNA here is from genome assembly GCF_006345805.1 of Octopus sinensis. Classification (NCBI taxonomy): domain Eukaryota; kingdom Metazoa; phylum Mollusca; class Cephalopoda; order Octopoda; family Octopodidae; genus Octopus; species Octopus sinensis. The sequence continues at coordinate 3,946,604 of NC_043022.1, forward strand.
ATTCCTCATTGTCTAAATAGTTTTAATGATACTGTTGGCATTGTTTATTCCTGAGCATGGTACTTGTGTATTAGTTTGGTTTATATATTATGTCCTAAGTATTTTGGGGTCCATTATAACATATACTACTTTTTCCATGCTTTTATTTAAAATAGGCTTGAAATTTCGTGGGACCAGTTGATTACATCTACCCTAGTGTCTGATGGTACTTATTTTGATTGACCCCGAAAGGATGAAAGGCAAAGTGGTCCTCGGCGGATTTTGAACTCAGAACATGAAGACGGACTAAATACCTATTTCTTTATTGCTCACAAGGGGCTAAACATAGAGGGGACAAACAAGTACAGAGAAACGGATTAAGTCAATTACATCGACTCCAGTGCGTCACTGGTACTTAATTTATCGACCCCGAAAAGATGAAAGGCAAAGTCGACCTTGGCTTAATTTCAACTCAGGACGCAGCGGCAGACAAAATACTGCTAAGCATTTCGCCCGGCGTGCTAACCATTCTGCCAGCTCGCCTCCTTTATACCAGCTTGCCGCCTTCACTGCCAGGGTTTCAGATTTGGCCCAAAATGACACTAAGCGTATCTGAACACAAAACGTAAGAAATTCATATTTAATCATTTATACATGGCAACCGGCGACCGGAGATACCAACAACAACAACAGGAGGAAGAAACACAGAGAGAGACGGCGGAAGGCAATTTGGCTTACATCTAACAACAGTTTATACAATTATTACAACATCAAATAAATCAAAGATACATCAGGTATACAACAAAGAAAACAACAAATCAAAGCATTTAAACATGCAGATACAGTTCAATACATTTCAGATCAATTAATGTTCACGATACAGTCCAATGTTCAAATCACATTAAAGTCCTTCTCTTTCCTTTTTCAACACGTATCAACACAATTCACAATGTTCTTTATAATCTCTTTAGCACTGTTCTTTGTAACACATCAATTCTTTTACATTTCTTTTTCCTTCTTTTTTTCACATATCTGAACAAAGTAAACACATACCGTACAACAGCCAATGCCTTACACCGTAGTCCCTCTCTTTTCTAGCTCCGTAATACTATCTGCCTGTCTTCCTCTTTCCAGTCTACCATCACAGCAGAAACAACCTACTACTAACTTGCTCTGTCCTCAGCTGTCCCGTCTCGACTAGAGTTGCCGGCCGACTGTCTAACAGACTCACAGTTTCTGCTTTTTAGGGGTGTTTCCAACGAACTTTCTTTCACCTGAAAAGGGTCGCAGGTCTCCCCAAACTAATCAATCCACCTGAATCTGACAGGACAATGGATTTATTCCAAAAGTAGGTCGCAACCACTGTCCTTAAATTGACCCATTCATAACAGTATTGATACTAACTATTTCCGATTGGTAGCCATTCACCGGAATTATGAAGTAGATGTCACTATACATTGCAGCGATTCAGCTTGATCCAAATTGATTGGGGCCCCCACTCATGCCAGCTCCTTACCTATCCTGTCTATGATGTATCGCATGAGGTGGAGGTTGTCATGGATGAATTTGCATGAATGAATTTGCTTGGAATTGCGCATGTTTGCACATCACCAACCAAGCGGCGCGAGGCGATTTTCAAGATGGATTCAGATGTTCGACATAAACCTACTGGTCAGCAATGTCCGGGCACTGGACGAGTGCACGCAGGACCATCTCATAGTCCTGCACGCTTCTTGGACATGATCGTCTGATGGCACTTCTGTACGTTTATAGTTTATCTCGAAACAGTGGACCACTTAATCCTTGGATGTAAGGTCTTAGCACGTGTAGAGTACAAATCAAGACATGACAGAGCTGGCCAATATCTACACTGGATAATATGTCGGCATTATAAAAATCAAAACTACTGACAAATGGTACAAGCACCATCCTGAGGCTGTAATGGAGGGAGAAAATCTAACGATTCTTTGAGACTTTCCAGTATGTACAAACAGGGCCATGAAAACTAATAAACTAGATATTGTTGTGAAAGACCAAAACCATAAAGTCTGGGTTTTTTTTATTGACATGAGCATACCCTGTGATGATAATATCTCGGCATAAGAATTTGATAAGCTCAGAAAATATAAAGATTTACTGATTGAAATTGGAAAAAATGTGGCATCTCAAGACGGTTACAATACCAATAATTGTAGGGGCACTTGGAATGATCAAAAAAGGAACTGAAAATTATATGAGGATGATCCCTGGCTTACCATCCATGCTGGAAGTGCAAAAAATTGTCTTAAGTGATATGTCACACGTACTGAGAAGAGCATTGTTGCTGTGAATTTTCAGTCCTTTCCCCATTATTTTCTCTGTTTTTTCTTTTTCCTTTTTTCCCGTTTTCCTCTGTCTTCCCTTGTTCTGTCACATGACTTTGTAAATAAACAATCTGGTGTGTTTATTTTAATGGCCTACCAATGAATACATCGTCATCATCATCATCATCATCATCATCATTCGACATTTGATTTGTTTCAGACAAATTTTTACTGCATCACCTGCTGCACGTCTGCGTTGCTGAAGCGTGTGCAGCAGCATGTGTTGTTGTGTTGTTTTTCTATTATTTTTTTGTTGGTGGTGGAGTGCAAATACTTTCCCATGTCCCGTACTGCATCAGTTTGTTTTATAAACAAATGGTTCCTAAATTTTTGTTGACCATAAATCTCCGAGTATAGTCTGCCCTTGAGTATAATATGCAGGGGATTTTTAGGGAGTTGTACCTCTGAAAAACCTAATCCTTGTGTATAATGCGCACCCCTTCTCTAACTTGAGTTGTGTGTAATTAAGCCAGAAGCACCTAGTTGAACAAACACTTCCACACATGCGTAATAGAATAATGGTGATGTTCTTAACTATTATATGGGAATGTAAATATGTTTGCAAATTGTTTTTGTTATATGTTATTCTGTGTTCTGAATACTTTTATTTTAATAAATGTTGCTTACTGCAAGTTATAGATAATTCTTCATTGCTTTCAGGCTTAGCTTAAGATATTTTCGCGCCTGACATCACAAAATGCATCTGAATAAACATTGCCGGACAGCAAATAAACACTCGGACATTGCTTAGAAAATATTTATCACTTTTAACCTCGTATATAGTACGCACTAGGGATTTTGACCATTAAATTTTGGGGAAAAAATGCGGATTATCCTCGAGGATTTACAGTATACGTTTTTATCATACCCAATGCTCCAATTATTACTGGTCACCTGCTGAAATGCCCTTGCTGGTCAGGATAGTCAGGATGTGAGGCGTTCCTCGGCTATCCTTGAAAGGACTTCCCGCTTTTCGACAATTTTTATTGATTGACTTTATTAATTGTTATTGTTATTTATTTTATACACAATATTGCACCAAACCCCACTTATCCCTTGTGTTGTATTGTCTGTATTTGTTTTGTGTTTGGCGTTTGCAGCCAATAAAAAAAACATTATTACTACTACTACTATTATTATTGTTGTTATTATTATTATTATTATTATTATTATTATTATTATTATTATTATTATTATTATTATTACTATTATTATTATTATTCTATGTTTGACTTTTGCTTTATGTCTGTACAAGTTGGCTCCAAGTCTCACCCAGAGACCTCAAGAGACAACAGGTTGGAAGTTCTGTGCCATATATTTGGTTTTTTTTTTTTTTTGGTGTTGTACTAGTGAATGTCTAATACATAAAAATAAAAAATAAATAAATAAATAAATAAATAAAAAAAATAAATAAATAAATGAATAAACAAAAAAGTTTGTTTTAAACCTTGGGATTACATAGAGAGTATTTTGCGTAGGATATGAGCAGTTCCCATGAGCACTATCTTTTGAATTTCTGCCATTTTGGGGTTTCCTGGTATCTGAGTTAGGTAGCAATCAGTCCCTTTTGCTATCATTCCCAGGGCACCTATGACAACAGGTATTGTTTTAGTCTTCAGCTTCCACATTTTGCTGATTTCTATTTCAAGATCTTTATATTTGCTCAGTTTTTGGTAGGTCTTGACAGATACGTTTATATCGATTGGGACAGTCATATCAATGAGGAGGCATGTTCTTTGTCTGAAGTCTTTCAATATAATGTCTGGCCTATTTGCATCTAACTTCCTGTCAGTTTGAATGGTGAAGTTCCAGAGGAGTGAGATGTGGTCAGTTTCAAGCACAGGAGGTGGATTGTGTTTCCACCATTTTTTTCATGGGCAAATCCAGGTTTTTGCAAATTACCCCGTGAATATATTGTGCAGCTCTATCATGCCTACTGAGATATTCTGTAGGCGCTAGAAGACTGCATTGGAGACAACATGGTCAATGGTTTCATTTTGTGTTGGCATACACGACATGTTGGGCTACTGCCGTTCTTTAATATGTTGGCCTGGTAGTTTCTTGTTGGTAGGCATTGATCTTGAGCTGCTATGATAAACCCCTTCTGTTTCAGATTTTAAGCCAGAGGCCATTAGCCATTGATGGGTCAGGGCTTTGTCGATATCTGCATTATTCGCTCTCTTGGGTATTTGCCATAAGAGGTTTTTCTTGCCATTTATTATTCAGAATATCTAAGGCCGCAGTTTTGGCACGGGTTTTTCATGCTCCTAGCTTTTTCTGGCTTGTTTCTTGTATGTCTATCTCTAATTCCGAAATTGGTTGTATTCGGAATTCACTTAGATATTCCTTTGCCTGTTTTGGTGACTGAGTATGATGCTTTCTTGTTTTCATGTTTTGAGACAAGTTTTAACATCCAGTCCCCAGAGTTTTTCAGGTAGGTGTCTAGGCCAATTGTAGCAATCTTCATTGTTATTGCCAGTTATTATCATTATTATTATTATTATTATTATTATTATTATTATTATTATTTTATTCAGTAGTCTCATTTTCATAATGTGCTTTCACTTCACTACCGAGCGCAGCTCTGTGTACCTTGGGTATGTGCTGTGATTTGTTGTGATGCTCTTAGTGTTTTATGTAGGATGTATTTTATCCTTTCGGGTGTCAATAAATTAAGTACTAATTGTGTACTGGGGAGTCAATATAATCGACTATCCCCCTCCCTCAAATTTTAGGCCTTGTGCCTATAGTAGAAATTGTTGTTGTTGTTGTTATTATTATTATTAAGGCGGCGAGTTGGCTGAATCGTTACCGCTTAATGGCATTTCATCTGACTTTACATTCTGGCTCAAATTCAGTGGAGGTCAACTTTGCCTTTCATTCTTTTGGGGGTCAATAAAATAAGAGCCAGTGCATTACTGGGGGTCGATGTAATCCACTATCCACCCTCCCTCAAAATTTCAGGCCTTGTGCCTATAGAAGAAAGGATTATCGTTATTATTGTTGTTATTATTATTATTATTATTATTATTATTATTATTATTATTATTATTATTATTATTAGCCAGCTCTGTCTGGCACCTGTGCGGTGGCACGTAAAAGCACCCACTACACTCACGGAGTGGTTGGCGTTAGGAAGGGCATCCAGCCGTAGAAACCACTGCCAGATCTGACTAGGCCTGGTGCAGCCTTCTGGCTTCCAGACCCCAGTTGAACCGTCCAACCATGCTAGCATGGAAAACGGATGCTAACGATGATGATTATTATTATTATATTATTATTATTATTATTAAGGCAGAATCGTTAGCACTCCGGGCAAAATGCTTAGCAGTATTTCGTCCATCTTTACGTTCTTAGTTCATATTCTGCCGAGTTCGACTTTGCGTTTCAGGTGTCGGTGAAATAAGTACCAGTTATGAATTGAGGTCGATGTAATCGACTTTTCCCAAAATTTCACGCCTTGAGTTTATAGTAGAAAAGATTATTGCTATCGCTGTTCTTGTTCAACATGTGGTAGTTTAAGGCCAATTTTTACTGCACCTCCATGTTTCTGAGGTTTCTGCAGCATTGTCTGTTCCTCTTCTGCTGTAGAGATTGTGCAAACTCTTCCCGGTATTCTATTGCATCAGTTTTTCTTTTCTTTTTGAGGTGTAGTGCTGACTTTTGCTGTATTAGTGTTTGTATTGTGTGTTATGCATGTAATGTGTTGGGTACTCGGACTGCTGGTGGTAGTTTATTTCATTGGATATTTGCTGTACAGAGTGTCTTGTCTTCGTGAATTGATTTGTTTAGGTTGCATTATTGAGTTGATAGTGTCTTGCATAGGATGTGGCTGTTCCTAGCAGAGCTATTTTTTGGATAGTGTGTAGTGTAGAGGATCCAGGTTTAGCCTCTAAAAGCATAATGTTTGCAATCATGATAATGATGCTTACATATTATAGACAATAATTATATTTTTCAATGTTACATCATAATTAAGTATCAATTATACGAAACATACTTTTATAACATATCATACATAATATACATTAAATATACACTCCTCTGTGTGTGTGTGTGTATACATAAATATATATATATATGTGTATATATATATATATATATAATATATATATATAATATATATATATAATATATATATATATATATATATATAATATATATATATATAGTGTTGTCTGGATGTTTGTGTTTGGAAATATATTTATTATTTTCGTATTTCGTTAGACATTACCAGGTTAGAAATAAACCTTTTTTTCGCAGGATTCTACCAAATCTTCGGCTCGAACCAGCAGAGCTTCACAGTCTGGGATAGATTTCAGGAACATCGCTGTTTTCTTAGCACTGGCATAGGCCTGGAATGATTTTTCAGAAAATTTTCAATAAAAATTTCAAAATTAGCAAATAAAATTGAGTATATATATACATAGATATACATACATACATACATACACACATACATATATACATGCATGCATGCATGCATGCATACATACATACATACATACATACATACATACATACATACATACATACATACATACATACATACATAAATACATACATACATACATTTATTTCACGTTGCTCCAGTTTACTCGGGTGTAGAAATGATTGTGATGTCACTGGTGCCAAGCTGTATCGGCCCCTTTGCCTTTCCCTTGGATAGCATCAGTGGCATGGAGAGGGGAGGTTCATAAGCATGGGCGATTATTGGTCTTTCACAAACAACCTTGCCTGGACTTGTGCCTTAGAGGGGAGACTTTCTAGGTGCAATACTATGGTCATTGATAACTGAAAGGGGCCTTTACCCTTTACCTTTTTACATACATACATACATACATATATACACACACCTTATCCATTCGTATGCACACACACACACACACACACACACACACACACACCACACACACACACACACACACACACACACATACACACATACATACATGCAGTCCCGGTCAGGACGAATGTTACTGTTGTTTAGCCCCAAGCAGCATCGTCTCCAGCTGGCTATACAACACAATATCTGTCATCATCATCATCATCATCATCGTTTAACGTCCGTTCTCCATGCTACCATGGGTTGGACGGTTCGACCGGGGATCTGGGAAGCCAGAAGGCTGCACCAGGCTCCAGTCTTATCTGGCAATGTTTCTACAGCTGGATGCCCTTCCTAACACCAACCACTCCGTGAGTGTAGTGGGTGCTTTTTAGGTGCCACCTGCACAGGTGCCAGGCGAGGCTGGCAACGGCCATGGTCGGATTGGTGTATTTTATGTGCCACCGGCACGGAAGCCAGTCGAGGCGGCGCTGGCATCGGCCACGAGTCGGATGGTGCTTTTTACGTGCCACCAACACGGAAGCCAGTCGAGGCGGCGCTGGCATCGGCCACGAGTCGGATGGTGCTTTTTACGTGCCACCAACACGGAAGCCAGTAAGGCGGCGCTGGCATCGGCCACGAGTCGGATAGTGCTTTTTACGTACCGCCAGTCCAGGGGTCCTGGCTGATTTTCGAACAAGGGAGTCCAGTGCCCCTCCCCCCTCGCCACAAAGCTTTGTAGGTTG
>NC_043022.1:3959516-3964516 GCF_006345805.1 Octopus sinensis
GCAAGGTCATGTGCTGTTTATCTTGATATGAGATCACCATGTCGCGCACATATGGTTGTGATGCATGTGCCTGGTGTACCTTTATCAGACGGGTAGTCATGATGGGTATATTGGGCTTCGTATATTTTACCCCAGTGTCACTTTGATGGCATGAACTGCTCTCTCACTCAATAATAATAATAATAATAACAATAACAATAACAATAATAATAATAACAATAACAATAATAATAATAATAATAATAATAATATAATAATAATAATAATAATAATAATAATAATAATAATAATAATAATAACACAATAACAATGACAATAATATAATAATAATAATAATAATAATAATAATAACAATAACAATAATAATAATAATAATAATAATAATAAATAGTAATAATAATAATAATAAATGGTACCATGAAGTGCATTGGCTCAGTGGTTTGGGCATTGGGCTTACAATCTTGAAGTAGTGAGTTCCATTCCCGGACCAGGCTGTGCATTGTGTTCTTGAGCAAGACACTTTATTTCACATTGCTTCATTTCACTCAGTTGTAGAAATGAGTGGCAAAGTTTCTGGTGCCAAGCTGTATCGGTCCCTTTGCCTTTCTCTTTGATAATATCAGTGACGTGAAGAAGGGAGGCTGGTATGCATGGGCGACTGCTAGTCTTCCATAAACAACCTTGTTTGGACTTGTGCCTTGGAGGGGAACTTTCTGGGTGCAATCCCATGGTCATTCAGGACCGAAGGAGGTCTTTACATACATACATACATATATATATATATATCCCTTGGATAACATTGGAGGCATGGAGAGGAGAGGCTGGTATGCATGGGCGACTGCTGGTCTTCCATCAACAACCTTGTTTGGACTTGTGCCTGGGAGGGGAACTTTCTGGGTGCAATCCCATGGTCATTCAGGACCGAAGGAGGTCTTTACATCCATACATATATATATATATATCCCTTGGATAACATTGGAGGCATGGAGAGGAGAGGCTGGTATGCATGGGCGACTGCTGGTCTTCCATGAACAACCTTGTTTGGACTTGTGCCTGGGAGGGGAACTTTCTGGGTGCAATCCCATGGTCATTCAGGACCGAAGGAGGTCTTTATATACATACATACATATATATATATATCCCTTGGATACATTGGAGGCATGGAGAGGAGAGGCTGGTATGCATGGGCGACTGCTGGTCTTCCATCAACAACCTTGTTTGGACTTGTGCCTGGGAGGGGAACTTTCTGGTGCAATCCCATGGTTATTCATGACCGAAGGAGGTCTTTACATACATACATACACACATATATATATATATATATCCCTTGGATAACATTGGAGGCATGGAGAGGAGAGGTTGGTATGCATGGGCGACTGCTGGTCTTCCATCAACACCTTGTTTGGACTTGTGCCTGGGAGGGGAACTTTCTGGGTGCAATACCATGGTCATTCAGGACGAAGGAGGTCTTTACATGCATACATACATATATATATATCCCTTGGATAACATTGGAGGCATGGAGAGGAGAGGTTGGTATGCATGGGCGACTGCTGGTCTTCCATCAACAACCTTGTTTGGACTTGTGCCTGGGAGGGGAACTTTCTGGGTGCAATCCCATGGTCATTCAGGACCGAAGGAGGTCTTTACATACATACATACATATATATATATATATCCCTTGGATAACATTGGAGGCATGGAGAGGAGAGGCTGGTATGCATGGGCGACTGCTGGTCTTCCATCAACAACCTTGTTTGGACTTGTGCCTGGGAGGGGAACTTTCTGGGTGCAATCCCATGGTCATTCAGGACCGAAGGAGGTCTTTACATCCATATATATATATATATATCCCTTGATAACATTGGAGGCATGGAGAGGAGAGGTTGGTATGCATGGGCGACTGCTGGTCTTCCATCAACAACCTTGTTTGGACTTGTGCCTGGGGGGGAACTTTCTGGGTGCAATCCCATGGTCATTCAGGACCGAAGGAGGTCTTTACATCCATACATACATATATATATATCCCTTGGATAACATTGGAGGCATGGAGAGGAGAGGTTGGTATGCATGGGCGACTGCTGGTCTTCCATCAACAACCTTGTTTGGACTTGTGCCTGGGAGGGGAACTTTCTGGGTGCAATCCCATGGTCATTCAGGACCGAAGGAGGTCTTACATCCATACATACATATATATATATATCCCTTGGATAACATTGGAGGCATGGAGAGGAGAGGTTGGTATGCATGGGCGACTGCTGGTCTTCCATCAACAACCTTGTTGGACTTGTGCCTGGGAGGGGAACTTTCTGGGTGCAATCCCATGGTCATTCAGGACCGAAGGAGGTCTTTACATCCATACATACATATATTATATATCCCTTGGATAACATTGGAGGCATGGAGAGGAGAGGTTGTATGCATGGGCGACTGCTGGTCTTCCATCAACAACCTTGTTTGGACTTGTGCCTGGGAGGGGAACTTTCTGGGTGCAATCCCATGGTCATTCAGGACCGAAGGAGGTCTTTACATCCATACATACATATATATATATATCCCTTGGATAACATTGGAGGCATGGAGAGGAGAGGTTGGTATGCATGGGCGACTGCTGGTCTTCCATCAACAACAATGTTTGGACTTGTGCCTTGGAGGGGAACTTTCTGGGTGCAATCCCATGGTCATTCAGGTCCGAAGGAGGTCTTTACATACATACATACATACATATATATATATATATCCCTTGGATAACATTGGAGGCATGGAGAGGAGAGGTTGGTATGCATGGGCGACTGCTGGTCTTCCATCAACAACCTTGTTTGGACTTGTGCCTTGGAGGGGAACTTTCTGGTGCAATCCCATGGTCATTCAGGACCGAAGGAGGTCTTTACATACATACATACATACATATATATATATATATCCCTTGGATAACATTGGAGGCATGGAGAGGAGAGTTTGGTATGCATGGGCGACTGCTGGTCTTCCATCAACAACCTTGTTTGGACTTGTGCCTGGGAGGGGAACTTTCTGGGTGCAATCCCATGGTCATTCAGGTCCGAAGGAGGTCTTTACATACATACATACATACATATATATATATATATCCCTGGATAACATTGGAGGCATGGAGAGGAGAGTTTGGTATGCATGGGCGACTGCTGGTCTTCCATCAACAACCTTGTTTGGACTTGTGCCTTGGAGGGGAACTTTCTGGGTGCAATCCCATGGTCATTCAGGTCCGAAGGAGGTCTTTACATACATACATACATATATAATATATCCCTTGGATAACATTGGAGGCATGGAGAGGAGAGGTTGGTATGCATGGGCGACTGCTGGTCTTCCATGAACAACCTTGTTTGGACTTGTGCCTGGGAGGGGAACTTTCTGGGTGCAATACCATGGTCATTCATGACCGAAGGAGGTCTTACATCCATACATACATATATATATATATCCCTTGGATAACATTGGAGGCATGGAGAGGAGAGGTTGGTATGCATGGGCGACTGCTGGTCTTCCATCAACAACCTTGTTTGGACTTGTGCCTGGGACGGGAACTTTCTGGGTGCAATACCATGGTCATTCATGACCGAAGGAGGTCTTTACATACATACATACATATATATATATATCCCTTGGATAACATTGGAGGCATGGAGAGGAGAGGTTGGTATGCATGGGCGACTGCTGGTCTTCCATCAACAACCTTGTTTGGACTTGTGCCTTGGAGGGGAACTTTCTGGGTGCAATCCCATGGTCATTCAGGACCGAAGGAGGTCTTTACATACATACATACATACATATATAATATCCCTTGGATAACATTGGAGGCATGGAGAGGAGAGTTTGGTATGCATGGGCGACTGCTGGTCTTCCATCAACAACCTTGTTTGGACTTGTGCCTGGGAGGGGAACTTTCTGGGTGCAATACCACGGTCATTCATGACCGAAGGAGGTCTTTACATACATACATACATATATATATATATATGTAGATCCTGAAACACGTGTCCCTAGATGCAGTTTCAGCAGCCGGGGGTGTTTGTCTCCCCTTCGTATATGTATATAAGGACACAGGAAAAATGTGTCAAAGCCATCAGGAGGCTTTCGATGCTTCCTAGGGCTATGCAGCAGTGGTGTACCCCCTACTGTCACGTTCTTGTTAGATTGACAGTATACAACCATTCTATCGCCCCACCACCGTACATGTCTCTACGAGAGATTTAGAAATTCAATATTTCTTATATATATATATATATATATATATATATATATATATATATCCCTTGGATAACATTGGTGGAACGGAGAGGACAGGTTGGTATGCATGGGTGACTGCTGGTCTTCCATGAACAACCTTCCCCGCACTTGCTCTTTGGAGGGGAGCTTCCGCGATGCAATCCCATGGTCATTCATGACTGAAATCAATGGTACTATTGCAGACTTTTTGGCTGTGTTCTTAGATCATATAAACCTTTACCTTTTTGTATAAAGAATTTGTCACTTCTTCTCGTCCCAAGAAGAAATAGACGTTGGCCATGTTGAAATATCCTCCAGAAGTCTGAATATCGAGAGTTCCATATTTCTCTGATGCCAAATATATCTGGAAAAATCAAAAACAACCAGAAATTCATCCCTTTTTTTGTCATAAATGTCTTTAAATCAATAAATTCATTTATTGTTTTCTAAGAATGGTAGGGAAGGTAGCAAGAACACAGTGTTGCTACTTTACAGTCTCTAGTTCCGAAAGATAACAGTTCTTGGTTCAATTCCAAGTGGGTCATGAATTCCGTTCTTTTATCTTTTATCACTTCAAAAATACAAAGAAAAAAATCAAAATAAAATACGTCTATCAATCACCTTATCCACCTTGTGGTATAAGTAAGTATTTCATTTATTTCTTACCGTATTTATCGCTGACGAGGAGAAAATTCTTATGAATTAACTCTGATATTGGTACCGATACGATAATAACAGAATTATTAAATACAAAT
>NC_043022.1:3969516-3979516 GCF_006345805.1 Octopus sinensis
TGGCTTATAAACACCTTCCACACTGCAATTCTTTTTGTTTCAGCACATGATCTCAGATCAGGTCACTTGCTATGCAAGTACATCTTTGTCATTCTTACTATTTTAATAATGATAAAACCAGGTTTCATTTATGTCTTAGTAAATAATAATAAGGAACCAAGAAAAACAATGAAATAATTAAAATAAGCTCGTAGATAAGCGCAGGAGTGGCTGTGTGGTAAGTAGCTTGCTAACCAACCACATGGTTCGGGGTTCAGTCCCACTACGTGGCATCTTGGGCAAGTGTCTTCTGCTATAGCCCCGGGCCGACCAATGCCTTGTGAGTGGATTTGGTAGACAGAAACTGAAAGAAGCCTGTCGTATATATGTATATATATATAAGTGTGTGTGTGTATGTTTGTGTGTCTGTGTTTGTCCCCATAGCATTGCTTGACAACCGATGCTGGTGTGTTTACGTCCCCGTCACTTAGCAGTTCGACAAAAGAGATCGATAGAATAAGTACTGGGCTTACAAAGAATAAGTCCCGGGGTCGATTTGCTTGACTAAAGGTGGTGCTCCAGCATGGCCGCAGTCAAATGACTGAAACAAGTAAAAGAGTAAAAGAGAGATCACACAACTTTGATAGTCACGAGTTTTGCAACATAAAATTGGCAAAATTTCACCGTTTTCCCTTTGCTTTGAGCTTCCTTCATTTCTCCAACAAGGTGCAACATTTTGTTCATCATATAAAAGGCTATTTCTTCATAAAAATGCATCTGCCTTCGTCTCATCGCTGATCACATTGTAAAAATCTTAAGGATTTTTAAAAACTAAAATGTAAACTAAAATTACAACGGTGGTGCCCCAGCATGACCACAGCTGTGAAGCTGAAACAATTAAAGATTTTAAGTAATCACTCTTGAAGTTGTAGAGCACATGCCAAGGTAGCACCAAGTGTTTGTATATAACCCACTGTTTGAGAAACTGGAATGATATTCATCTTATGATGGGTAAATTTGGAAACATACTTTATTCCCTGAGGGTAATAGCAGGAATTATGTGCATATATAATTATAATTTAAATTTCATCAATTTTTTTTTTCTTTGGTGCTTATACAAAATTCTGAAAATGAATACCAATTATCAAAAGGGAAACATCTATTACCGTTAAAATTAAATATAACAAATTTGATCTGGCCCCATACAACTTGAAGTTTTAAAGGCTCCTTACATAAACCTAGATTGTTGGGCTGAGGAAGCCGAAAGGAGAAGTGCAAGAAGTTCAAGATGGCTACCAAAAATTGGTAAAGAAAGTTGACTTCAGCATTATTTGAACTTGGCAGGTAAAAAAATTGGAAGGAATTCTGCAAAGCAACATTCTGATGCTCCAACAGTTCTGCTAGCAGCCTGTCAATAATAATCAATTCTTCTATAAACACAAAACCTTTAGGAAAGGGTTATAGTCAATTACATCGACCTTGGTGCTTAAGATAAAGTCAACTGCCTCCACCTATCTTCACGTTCTGAGTTCAAATTCTGCCAAGTTCGATTTTGGTTTTCATCCTCGAGGTCAATGAAATAGGTACCAGTCAAGCACTGGAATCAATGTAATCAACTTATTCTTTACCCGCCAAAACATCTGGCAAGGCCCAAGGGTGGTTCACAAGACACCTGAAGAAGGCTGGGGCATACAACAGCCAAAACGTAGAGAAAAGCCACAACCAAGATGAGGACACTGTTTAGACTAATACATAATATAAAAATTCCTTATCTCAGAAATATTACTAACTGGTCCTCCGTCGGTTGTGATACTCTCTCTTTACTCTTTTACTTGTTTCAGTCATTTGACTGCGGCCATGCTGGAGCACCACCTTTAGTCGAGGAGATCGACCCCGGGACTTATTCTTTATCAGCCCAGTACTTATTCTATCGGTCTCTAATGCCGAACCGCTAAGTGATGGGGACGTAAGCACACCAGCATCGGTTGTCAAGCAATGCAAGGGGGACAAACACACACACATACACATATATATATATATATACATATATACAACAGGCTTCTTTCAGTTTCTGTCTACCAAATCCACTCACAAGGCATTGGTCGGCCCGGGTCTATAGCAGAAGACACTTGCCCAAGATGCCACGCAGTGGGACTGAACCCGGAACTATGTGGTTGGTTAGCAAGCTACTTACCACACAGCCACTCCTGCGCCTATGTGATGATGCGGATTCCAGGCAATCCGATCACTGGAACAGCCTACTCATGAAATTAACGTGACAGCAGCTGAGTACTTCACAGACACGCAAACCCTTGAAGTAGTAGTTCTTTCGGGGACAGTCAGTATGACACCAATGTGACAAGGCTGATCCTTCTCAAATACTGGGACAACTCATTTTTGCCAGTTGAGCAAACTGCAGCAATGGGAATAAAGAGTCTTGCTCAAGGACAAGACGTGCCACCAGGAATTTAAACTCATGACCTGACAAGTCAATTACCCTAACCACTAAGCCACGCACCTTCGCAACTCTTATCGTATTAATCTCCAACCACATGGTTCCAGGTTCAGTCTCACTGCATGGGTAAATGTCTTCTACTATAGCCTTGGGCTGACCAAGCCTTGTGAGTGGATTTGATAGACAGAAACTGAAAGAAGCCCGTCGTATGTGTGTGTGTGTGTGTATGTCTCTGTGTCTGTGTCTCTGTCTCCCCATCACCACTTGACAACCGGTGTTGGTATGTTTACATCCCCGTAACTTGTCCGTTCGGCAAAAGACACTGATAGAATAGGTGTCAGGCTTTCAAAAAAACATAAGTCCCGTGGATTGATGTATTCAGCTAAAACCCATTGAAGGCAGTGCTCCAGCATGGCTACAGTCGAAAGAGTGAAAGAAATAAAAGAAGATCATCGTTTGTAACGAGGTAATTGCAAAAAAGAAAGCAGGGTTTGTCCTTACCGAGCAAACATTCGGCGAGAAGTAAATAAGCCGGGAGCCACTCTACGCCTTCGGCCTTGTATAACATTTTGTAGAGACGTAGACATTGAAGGGCCGGTGGAATAATAAGCTTGTAATTGCCTTCAAACAGATGTCGGTGTCCATGCAAGAGACACATGTTTATCAGATCGAGCTGTCAACAAATACAGAAGAACTATTGATATTATCGCCATGGTGGTGGTGGTCATGGTGGTAGTGGTGGTGGTGGTCATGGTGGTAGTGGTGGTGGTGGTGGTGGTCATGGTGGTCGTAGTGGTAGTGGTGGTGGTGGTGGTGGTGGTCATGGTGGTAGTGGTGGTGGTGATCATGGTGGTAGTGGTGATGGTGGTCATGGTGGTAGTGGTGATGGTGGTGGTGGTCATGGTGGTCGTAGTGGTAGTGGTGGTGGTGGTGGTGGTGGTCATGGTGGTAGTGGTGGTGGTGATCATGGTGGTAGTGGTGATGGTTGTGGTGGTCATGGTGGTAGTGGTCATGGTTGTGGTGGTCATGGTGGTAGTGGTAGTGGTGGTGGTGGTGATCATGGTGGTAGTGGTGATGGTAGTCATGGTGGTAGTGGTGATGGTGGTGGTGGTCATGGTGGTAGTGGTGATGGTTGTGGTGGTTATGGTGGTAGTGGTAGTGGTGGTGGTGGTGATCATGGTGGTAGTGGTGATGGTGGTCATGGTGGTAGTGGTGATGGTGGTGGTGGTCATGGTGGTCGTAGTGGTAGTGGTGGTGTGGTGGTGGTGGTGGTCATGGTGGTAGTGGTGGTGGTGGTCATTGTGGTAGTGGTCATGGTGGTGGTGGTGGTGGTGGTAGTGGTAGTGGTGGTGGTGGTGGTGTCATGGTGGTAGTTGGTGGTGATCATGGTGGTAGTGGTGTGATGGTTGTGGTGGTCATGGTGGTAGTGGTCATGGTTGTGGTGGTCATGGTGGTAGTGGTGGTGGTGGTGGTGGTCATGGGGGTAGTGGTGATGGTTGTGGTGGTTATGGTGGTAGTGGTATGTGGTGGTGGTGTTCATGGTGGTAGTGGTGGTGGTCATGGTGGTAGTGGTAGTGGTGGTGTGGTGGTCATGGTGGTAGTGGGTGGTGGTCATGTGGTAGTGGTAGTGGTGGTGGTCATGGTGGTAGTGTGTGGTGGTGGTGGTCATGGTGGTAGTGGTGGTAGTAAAGAAAATACTTTAACCCTTTAACATTCAAACTGGCCATATCTGGCCAAAATATTTAACCTGTTTTATATTGAAACTGACCAGCTCTCGCCTCTCACCTCAGCCCTACCATGTTGTTCTAAAACTAAATAATCACATCACCGAAATATCTAAACTACAAGATGATGCAGGATTAATTCAAAATAATATAAATAAACAAACATCACATTTGACAGAATAATCTGAACACTAAAGGGTTAATAATGAGGCATATGAGCCCTCGATGGAAAAAAAAAAAAGGTTTTCTGTATGCATAGGATGGGAGAACCTAGTTTTTTGCCATTGAGGGCTTATATGATCCATTATTAGACTATTTTCTTTACTCTCCGAAATGCATATCGAATGCTTAAATGTTTTTTTTTTAATTATTTAATTTGTAATGTGTTGTTTATCTCGTTAAATGCATATTGAATGCTTAAAACTACAAAAGACGTGTTGTTTGCTCATTTTCCGTGTGTAGAATACAGATATTGACAACACGTGCTATTTTCAGGACCTTGACAAAAATGTGCTGTCGTGCACAAAATGACGGCTTTCAAATCCTGTTTCCTGACTGAGTGAAAATGATCAACATTTTAAAAAACTTTTCTGGAAAAAGTTAAATAACTCCAGCAAAATGTGCCAAATTTTAAAATTTTCAATAAAGTCTAATCTTTGAAACCTTGGCAGTCAAACAGAAAAGATCCAATCTTTTTTATTTCCTGAAATTTTCTGAAACTTTTTACAGATCTTTTTGGTTTGAACGGCAGTTTTTTAAAATAATTTCCACATAACTAAACACTTTTAAACTTCGTATACTGGTAGAATGTGTTTATAAAACATCTTTTTCTGTTGGCTTTATTGAGAAAATTCTATAGTTTGTAAGATATTTGTTGTCATTTTTCTTCAATTTCTGCAATTTCAACCAATCAATGATGTCTATAGAGTTGAAAACATTTTGTGCCGTATGAATATGTCCCTCGTTTAAGAAACAGATTGGGTTTATTTACATTTCTGAAGAAAAAAAGATACCTTCCCCCCACCCCTAACGCTAACCCTAAAACATTCAAATGCAATAGATCGATACTAGGGTCATAATTATGGGTGACAGTTTCATATGACACCGCTAGAAAAAACTGCCGTTCAAACCGAAAAGATCCCTTTTTGAGAAATTTGTATTCTACACACGGGAATTCCTACGATTATGCACCCCACCACAAAAAAAACGGTTTCCGTGCAAGATTGATGACTTATTTAGAAAAATGGCGTTGTGAGTGTTTATTGAGCGAAAACACCTAAAGCTCCACGAGGCTCCGGCAGGGGATGGTGGTGATCCCTGCTGTACTCTTTCACCACAACTTTCTCTCACTCTTACTTCCTGTTTCTCTTGTACCTGTATTTCAAAGGGCCGGCCTTGTCACTCTCTGTGTCACGCTGAATATCCCCGAGAACTACGTTAAGGGTGCACATGTCTGTGGAGTGCTCAGCCACTTACACGTTAATTGCACGAGCAGGCTGTTCCATTGATTCGGATCAACCGGAACCCTCGTTGTCGTAACCGACGGAGTGCTTCAAAAAAAATTTAGCTGCTATTTTTAGCACATCTCATACCGCATGTGTTTTAAGCATTTAATATCCGACAAAAAGAACACATGATACGTAGCTTGGTAACAGGCATGATTGGCTAAAATTACCCAAAATTTGCAATTCTTAGTTTATTGATTTATGGCGAAGCTTGGAGATCCTGTGATTTCTGGTGCCATGTAGAAAAAGCATCACGTCCACACTGTAAAATGGTTGGCATTTGGAAGGGCCTCCAGCTGTAAAAATCATGCCAAAACTGACCTCACCTGTGCTAGTCCCACCTAAAAAGCACACTGTCCACCTCTGCAGAGTGGTTGGTTCTAGGAAGGGCACCCAGCCATAAAAACCCTGCCAAATCAGACACAGTAGCCTGGGGTAGTCTCCTACCTGGCCAGCTCCTGTCAACCGTCCTAGCCATGCATGCATGGAAGATGGATGTAGATGATGGTGGTGGTGGTGGCGGCGGGGGAGGGCGGTGGTGGTGGTGATGATGGTGGTGGAGGTGGTGCTGGTGCTGGTGGTGGTGGTGCTGGCGCAGCGGGAGTGGCGGGGGCGGTGGCGACGGTGGTGGTGGTGATGATGGTGGTGGAGCTGGTGCTGGTGCTGGTGGTGATGATTACTATACAAAACTACACCAATACACCAAATATGGAAATCAATTGGAAGAGAAATTGAAGAAACTGAATTGTGGCAGACAAACAAAAAAGATCCGAAAGATGAAAGAACGCTAATTAAACTGAGATAATTAATTGTTTTACTTTAGTGTTGAAGATGCTCCGTTCAAGTGCTTGTTGTTGCAGCTTCCTGATGCTTCTTGTTGGCGGATTATAGAGGTAGATGAGGCTCTTGCAGAGATACCTGTGAATTCCGACCCAGTCCAATTGTTGATGTTCTCGATTACTGAAACAAAAAAGAAGAAAATAAACAAAAGAAAACAAAAAGAAAAAATGTGAGGTATAGGCGCAGGAGTGGCTGTGTGGTAAGTAGCTTGCTAACCAGCCACATGGTTCTGGGTTCAGTCCCACTGCGTGGCATCTTGGGCAAGTGTCTTCTGCTATAGCCTCGGGACGACCAATGCCTTGTGAGTGGATTTGGTAGACAGAAACTGAAAGAAGCCTGTCGTATATATGTATATATATATATGTATGTGTGTGTATATGTTTGTGAGTTTGTGTTTGTCCCTCTAGCATTGCTTGACAACCGATGTTGGTGTGTTTACGTCCCCGTCACTTAGCGGTTCGGCAAAAGAGACCGATAGAATAAGTACTGGGCTTACAAAGAATAAGTCCCGGGGTCGATTTGCTCGACTAAAGGCGGTGCTCCAGCATGGTAATACTTGCCATCTCAATATGGCTAACCACTAGGGTGGGTGTTACTGTAGCTTGTAGCCCCAGGAGAACATCGTCTCCAGCTGGCTTTAGGCACACTTTCTGTGCTCTTATGGTATTTGCAAAGGGAGGTCATCCTTCCCTCGTCAACCTAAGTGATACGCACAGACTGCAGTTTCTAGGTATTGAACTGTCGTCGGCGTATGACAATCACCGGTTTTCGATGAAAGGAGGTCCAAATGCAAATCCTTATATTGTTTTTCCAGTAACTTTTCTTCACTGATCTCAAAAAACTGTATGCAAGCGGGAGATGATGTTCTCCTGGGGCTACAAGCTACAGTAACACCCACCCTTAGTGGTTAGCCATATTGAGATGGCAAGTATAGCTCAAAAAGAAAAAAGAGATGGAAAAAATGGACGTGTTATGGATTTAATTGCTGTGTGTGATTAAATTTTGGATCGTTTGAGAAGGGGATACACTAGTCATCATCACCATCATCACCATCATCATCGTATTCATCATCCTCATCATCATCATCATAACCAACATCATCATCACATTGGGATCAGATCTGGATGAAGATTTGTTATATGCTAACAGTGGAGGCGCAATGGCCCAGTGGTTAGGGCAGCGGACTCGCGGTCGTAGGATCGCGGTTTCGATTCCCAGACCGGGCATTGTGAGTGTTTATTGAGCGAAAACACCTAAAGCTTCACAAGGCTCCTCCAGGGGATGGTGGTGATCCCTTCTGTACTCTTTCACCACAACTTTCTCTCACTCTTTCTTCCTGTTTTTGTTGTACCTGTATTTCAAAAAAGGGCCGGCCTTGTCACTCTCTGTGTCACGCTGAATATCCCCGAGAACTACGTTAAGGGTACACGTGTCTGTGGAATGCTCAGCCACTTGCACGTTAATTCCACGAGCAGGCTGTTCCATTGATCGTATCAGCTGGGACCCTCATCGTCGTAACCGACGGAGTGCTCCTACTATATGCTAACAGGTGAACATTCAGTCCGTCTCCTATCATTTATGTATCGGTCAATATCACAGTATCATGGTATTGACCAGACTATCAGATGTTGTTATACATCACTGGTCACAATACGCTTTGCATTGTTTTAACTTTTGAACGACACCACCCTGCTGGGATATATCATCATCATCGTCATCATCATCACCAGCAGCAGCAGTAGCAAGGTTAACAGGTATGATTGTATCGTAAGTAGTTCACTTCCAAACCACATGGTTCTAGTTCAGTCCCACTGTGTGGTACTTTGGCCAAGTGTAATTTACTACAGCCCCAGGCTGACCAAAGCCTTCTGAGTGGATTTGGAACACAAGAAAAGGAAGAAGCTCGTCACGTGTGTGTGCGTGGGGGGTGAGTGTGTGAGTGTGTGGGGGAGTGTGTGTGAGTGTGTGAGTGTGTGTGCATATGTGTGAGTGTGTGAGTGTGTGTGTGTGTGTGCGTGTGTGTGTGTTAATGTCCACTTTATCCTATTTGCATGGTTTAAGATGCAATTCTGTGTGTGTGTACATACATATATACAAACACACATGCATGCACACACACGCTCACACATCCAAAAATACACACACACACACACACACACACACACACACTCACACACACATACATACATACAAACAATTCAGAAATATATTTAATAAAATACAAAACTGCAAACTTTTAAAGAAGTAACCAAAATAAATCTCGGTAAAGTCTAGCATCCTGTAGAATGTAAGAGTGTGTAGAAGCAGTCCACTTACCAATAAGCAGCTATTTTACAGCCCTTGCATCTCATCCAGGCAGGTAAGCCACACACATCACAGTAGATGTAGGTGCCTTTGGGATTAGCCAAGGGGTAGAGTTTCACAGTGCTGCCTCTTGTGGAAGACGTCTTTTCTGCCTTATTCTCCGCCATCTTATCCCTAATGAACGTGAAACGAAGATATGAGGATATATGTATACGATAAAAGGAAATAACAAGGAGGAAGGAAGGGAAAAAAGAAAGAAAGAAGGCAGGATGGAAAGAAAAAAAAGAAAGAAAGAAAGAAATAAAGAAAGAAAGAAAGAAAGAAAGGAAGGAAGGAAGGAAGAAAAGGAGAACAACAAATCACTCATAAATGGCCATCATTCAATGTTAATGGTTTTTGATTGTCTGTTGAAATCTCGTTTGCCGGAAATGGCAAGCACCTGTTTCTCGTTAGCAGTTTACTAATTATTTATTCATCACATGCTTTCTTACATGTTGATTAACCTTTCATCGTCTAGCATAAAGCCATCTCCTTCTCTGCTGCGCTCTTGCTCGGTTGAGGAAACTTTTTTATGGTCTTGGGATTACATGATAATTTCATCTCTGCCCCGGTGCCATGTAAAAGTACATTTCTGTAAAGTGGTTGGTGTTAGGAATGGCATCAAGCTGTAGAAATCAGGACAAAAGTGAAACATGGAAGCAAGACGTGGTCCTCCGACCCATGAGATCCTGTCAAACTCTTCAACTCATACCAATTCAATATACAGATATGTACAAATTGGGGCTCACTAGGGCACAGTTCTTTGTCCTTTTCTATTTACCATAGTCCTCCTGGCCATAAGGGAAGAGCTCAAAACCAAACATCCACAGGAGCTACTATATGTCAAGGACTAAGCTCTTAGAGCTGAATTTGTAGGTTTAGAGAAGAAATCCCAGGTGTTGAAGCATTGGCATAGCTAGAGTGTGTGCTGCCTTCTGTTTACTGTCCCAGACCCCACAGAAAACACATATTGTCTACAGCACACCCAAAAGTACCACTCGAGGCTGATCGCCCCCTACTATCCCTACCCCACCCCCAACTACACTAGTGTGCTAGTGTGTGGAAGCAAACCCTGGAATCAAAGGACCTCAATGTTAACTCAGTAATGGCTGAAATATTAGTCAATTGCTGCAGGTAAGGACACTGTATTTCAT